>NW_014555200.1:155614-183114 GCF_001313825.1 Dinoponera quadriceps | reverse complement strand
TTGGTATGGCAAGATAGTATTCGTAATTAAACATTATTGTAGATAATATAAGGTAACACAGTGTAGCAATCTGCCAAATATCTGATGTACATTGTTGTATACACATTGCATTTTAGTTCAATCAAATCTTAAGGCTGATCATGTAAACAACCCTAAAAAATATGTGTATTTCTATATATGTATGTGTCTTATGTGGTTTTTCCCCTTTTTCTCTCATGGATCGTATTAATATATACATAAATAGAGGTTGTTTAGCAAACTGTACGTTATCTTCCCTCTCCTTACATAGATAAAGTATCGTCCCTATGTGATACCGGTGGCATATGTTCTTACGAATCTTATATAATACATTACACAGAATCGTTACCCTTGCATCGGCGAGATGCGGGGGCAGTGATTCCTGTAACTTTATAACAAATACATTTACATGGTATGGATACATTATTTGCTAGCACCACGAACCAATAATTCACACACGTATATATATTATATTCATACAGTGGACCATAATAATAAAGCATCCTGAGTAAATATTGTAACCATTATGTGTCTCGTCTAATTTTAACAATGCACAAATGGGATCTACTCGATTTTTTTCGTTAAGTGTAAATAATTATTTCGCCTTTTATGCTCACAAAGTATCCTCTGTACGACACCTTCCCTTATAAGATATTAAATGTTTGATTTTCAACATACCATAATCTATTCCTTGCACATTAACGTTGCTTTTATATTAACGTTCTCAACTATCATTTTTCAAACGCGCAGAAAGAAATCAGGAACATAGCTCTCGTTAAGCTTCGTGCCTGCTGCAATGAGGAGTATCGTTTCGTTCTCTTCTTTAGAAATATACGATATGATAAGAGCAGGAAGTACTACCAACTACCTCGCAGCATGCAACGTTTTTTTTTTACATTTTTCTGTTAAGCGGAAAATTTTGATCCTCACGTCATAAAAGTTATCCTGCTGAGCTTATTAGTTATAGAAATTCTTAAAGGAAAAATTTCGAACATAATGTGTGCATTCTTGTGTATCCCAAAGCATCGGTTAGAACTAAGACCGATATTCTTCTCAAATGTAATTAAAATCAAGACGAGAACGTCTTATTTCTCGAGCACAAATCGAAATTATGGGCGTGTAAAAAGTGCTCGCTGGAGAGACTAGAATGATTTGATTTACAAACATACTTAAAATACTGATGTGTCAAAAATGATGTATAACAACCAATTTTGACGGAAGGCCATATGTAGATTGCTTTCTCTACTACAAGCGACCCGACTGGCTTCGGTCGATATAGCTTACTGCTTCTTTAACTGGTTCCACTTAGTTAATTTAATTTACTTTGGCAGTTTACCAAAATGCAAGTTGCTAAGTTACTATTATACTGTTTGGTCGGAGACGTACATTACCTTTTTGCTTTTTTTTTTCAACATTGTTACTTTCATAAAACAGGGACGCATTATACTTTTATATCTATTAAAGCTGCATGCTGCACTTGTTTCTATTGCTTCAATAGGCCCAAAATTCGAACATAATTCCTTGGGCGTGCCTTTCCCATCTTTCGTTGAGAGCGGTTTCCGAAGGTTTCCACTTGCAGGAAAGAAGTTATGTTTATTCGTCTGATTCCACTTCATAATATATAAAGTGTGTTCAATACGAGGACATGGTGGTTGTTTTTCGCCAGTGTTACAATATATCCTTCCGAAGTTATTTTTAAACCACAACATCGAGATACCTATTGCACCGTAACAATACGATATAATATTCGAATAAATAAGCGATATGTTGTTAGTGACAAAAAAATTTCCTATCTATGAAGTACCGACACGTGAGTTTTCTCACGTATGTGACGATGAAATACGAATACAAAGCTCGGTCGAAAAACTTCACGTTCGATTGCCTAGTACAATAGTAAATTATTACTGGCAATCAGATCCGTTAAATATAACATATAGAAACTGTAATAACGATGAAATATATATATATTGATAAAATATACAATGTCTTACCTTCACATATGGACATTCAAACTCCGAAATTAAAGACCCATCTCTGGAGAAGACAGCTACGTGGAAACGATTGCCATGTGAATCTCCAATTAATACGTCTCCCGCATCGCTAATATCGATCCCGTTTGGGAAGTTTGTTAAATTCTCACAGCCAATACGACGCAGGAATTTACCGTCTTCGTTAAACACCACGACACAATGTCCCTTGAAGTCGCAAACGAAATATTCCTTGCCTAGAAATTCGCGAGCAATTCACTCGTAAGATGTCGTAATATCGATAAGATATCGTAATAATTGAATAAATAATAATTATATGTGAAATCGTCGTAACAATATTTTGTTATAGCAGAGCATAATCTTCCTTAAGCTATGTTATGTCACCAGCGAGCAATGTTATTACAAGAGAGAAAATAAATGCCCACCACTGATAGCGATATCACTCGGTTCTCTCATGTAGTCACTGCAATCAAACCACCTTAAGAGGTCTCCGGTATCACTGATTACGAACACAGTTGGCGACACACTGTCAACAGCCACAATGTGCCCTTGGCTGGTAACAGCTAGGCCAGCTACGATATCGATGTAACGAATAGCGATCTTCTTTATAAAGTGACCGCTCTTCGTGAATATTTGCATCCGGGATCGTTCGTTTCCCCGATCGCACACAACGAATTTGCCGTTATTTCTCATTACGGCCACTTTCCTAGGATACCACAATTGTCCCTCTTCTTTGCCAGGAACACCGAATTGAAACTTGAAGGTACCAGTCTTATCAAAAATCTAGAATCAAAACATAAACGTTTACGCTCATATTTTCGTTTTAATTATCATTTATAATGGTGTACTCGTCGCGTTTATCAATGATGTATCTCGCTGTACAGCACGCACCTGAATTCTATGATTATTCGTATCCGCGACAATAATATCCTCATCTGTTCCTAGACAAAATCCGTGTGGCGAATTAAACTGCCCTTTACTAGGGCCTAATTGTCCAAACTTGCTTCGGATATGCATAGGCGTCAATTTTGCATTGTTTGAACGTGGGTGAGCATAATTCGCTGTCCCTGATCCAGTTACATTGGCAACAGTATTTACTACTACAGGCATGCTATGCATGGAATCACCTATTAAATCGTCTAAAAATAAAATATCGATGTCGATAAGCCAAAACAATAATTACAATGGCAACATTATTTTCCAATTAAGGCTCCGGAGTAATTGACTGTCCTTGTTTAATGACGTCAGAAACGAGAAAACGCATGCTAAAATTTCTTGCGTTATACTTTCAAATGAAAAGATATATTCACAAAATGACATTTGTGATCCATTCAGCACACTTGTAAAATTAGACGAACACTTTTTTTTTTATTCGAGCAATCAATCGCAAAATAATCGCAAAATTAACTTGACGCGGAACCTTCTTTTCCAACCTCTATTCTCATGATTTTGTCAATGTTAATTTTACGACTACTCATTGATTGTTCAAGTAACAGAAAAGTGTTCGTCCAATTTTAGAAGTTTGCTGAATCAATTTACAAATGTCATTTTGTGGATATATTTTTTTACTTGAAAGTATAACGCAAAAGATGTTGGCATGCGTTTTCTCGCTTCTGGTGCCATTAAAGGATAGTTAAAAACTACTTCGACCACTCCGAAGCTTTAGCATCTCTCAAGTAATAATGTAATCAAAGCACTTGTGTGTTTTATTATTTATAAAATAAGCAGAAAATATCATTTTCTCTTCAATATAACAACAAATTATTAAATAATAACGATTAATAATTATGTATTCTTATCAATTTTGACTAATTAACTTATTTGACAATTTACGGAACCAAAATTGCAGCACAAAGCGTCATTTGTAAGATCAATAAATTTGTTTTTTTTTCGTTGAACTAGCACTGTGCACTTATAAAACTTAAAAAGTGGCAGATATACAGTTAAGACTTGACGAGAGAAAGAGGAGAATTAGTGTAGTTAGTGCAGCTAGTTTAGCGAAAAAGAACACATCTTGATATACTGGTTTGTCTCTAACGACAAAAAGTGCAACCTAGTTCAGCTAAAAAGAACAGATCTAATATGATACGCGTTTCCCTCAGAATAATATCAACTTGAATGTCAATATGTACTTGAATTAAGACGGTCTTACCAGTACCCTGTGAAAGTATTGGCGAAGTGGAAGAGGACATTGACTGGAATCCTCCGTTTAATAAACTATTGGCAGCCAAGGGGCCCACTATCGGGGCGTCCACAATGGCTGGTGAAGGTACACGTCCCAATACTAATCCACCACCACCATTAATCGTAGCATTTCCCAGATCTGTGTTGAAAATAAATCGATCGTATATACACGAACTTCTATCGAGGAAACGCAGTTTTTATTGTATAATTTTATAATTTCATCTTTTCAATCGTTAAACTGCAAAGTTTCACTCAGATTGCGAACAAACGCACAATCATTGCCTTGAATCTTTTCGTCGATGTTTATCGCCATACATCAGGCGAATCGTTTCATCTCGAAGATTGTCTTTTTTTTTCTCTAAAGATAAAAGGGCACCGGAGTTCAAGTTACGAAATTAACGACCCTGCGGACTTTTCTTTCGGTGTAAGAATTTGGAAACAATCGATATAGATAAACGTAAAGAACGTTAAATAAAAGAAAATACGATCGCGGTAAAGAAAAATGTACGTGTAGACGAATTGCATCGTCTGCAAAAAATGCAAACGCAAACTTGACACGAAGTTTCCGGACGAACGATTTGCAAATTCGTTACGACACCGTGGTTCGTCGGCAGTTTCTTACCTTGATTGCCGAGAGTATTTCCTAATTTTGCAAGAGCCTGTAAATTGTTAATGGCGTGGCTCGTTGAACTTAGGTCCCCGGCAAACAGATCTGCCAATGTGAAGGACGGAGTTGGACTAGGATTCGAGCTAGGTCCTACGACACCGGTGTCACCCACCATGTCCACCTTCTCCGCTAAACTAGCCAATTGCTGCAGGTTGTACTCCTGTATGCTGGTCAGTCCGTGGATAGGACCTGGTGGAAGAGGTACGGGCGGTGGAGGAGGGGGGATATTTTGAGGACTCGTAGTCGGCGGAATAACAAAAGAGGGTTCACCTTCGAACGAGGATTGCATTGACGCGGGAAGCGAGATGGGGGAACTTGTGCTGAGAGAGCTCGCACAACCGATTGAGGTATGTACCATTTGCTGACTCGTAGAGACTCCCGACACTGTTGAGATCGGTTCGGGAAGAGTCTTCATCGAGATCGTTGTACCCTCGGTGCGAAATTTTCCAAATACCTCCTGCAACAAATATTTTGTTTTAATGTTGTGTGTAACGTGTGATATATTATTATTGTTACATGACAAGTGATTATACAGGATGTCCCAAACTAATCTCGGTTCCCGTGATGTGCAAGTAGAACGGGTGAAATTGAGCAGAAAAGTTATGTACCATTTTGCGAAATTCGCAAAAAAAAGTCGAAAAAACAAAGAGAGAAGAAACGAATATATCATAATTATGTGTGTTTACCTTCACGGTTTTTTCAAAATGATTATAGTCGGTCTGAAACTCAATAGAGTACGTCACGTTATGTTTCGGAGTGTTTTTAATCAGGTTCATCAATTGCGCTCCTACGACACGACGAAGGGCTAGAATTTCAACTGCGTCGCCATGCTCAAGGAGTCTCGAAGTGAAACGGCAAGCATCCTCTATCTTTTCCATGGTCTTCTCAACACTGCAACACGTTGTAATACAGTGATGTTTATTCTCAGTGAAAATTATAACGTTTAATACAGTGATACAGACGAATGAAGATGCATGTGAATAAAGATAATTTGTATCTTTCTTTTTTTTTACTTTTATAGAATTTTTTTCAACACACTTAACTTTGTTCTTGATTCGTAATGCTAACGTCTTTATTCATTTATCCCACTGATTATCAAATATGCATACTTGTGAAAAGTGTCCATTATTTCAAGTTCTCTGGCTTCATGAAGCTTTCCGAGTTCTTCCAATGCGTTGGCTTTACATTTTTCCAGTACAGCCTTGTAACTTTGGAAAGTTTCCATAATTAGATCTTTTGCTTGGTCATGTTGTACCTGCAGCTCGCTAAGTGCACTATCTAACTGTGTCGAGATTTGATCGCACTCGGAAATTTTCGCTTTACTTTCCGTCATCAGGTTAAATAATTCCTCTTTCTGTCGTGGTTCCGCATCTGTTAGTCGTTCGTATTGATGCTCTGGGGCTTTGTGTTCCACAAGTAGACATTCGTTGCAAATAGGTTCCTGATCATATACAAAATATACATATATTTGAGTTTCTTTTAACACCTTATGTTGAAAATAAAATTTAACTTTGTAATCAATGTATTTTTAATGAAGTACTATATTTTGTATCATAGAAAATGTTTAACTAAGTAACTTATTAATGTATAATAATATATATAATTTAATATGTATAAATAATAATAAGTAATAATTATGATACAACACACACACACACTTTTATATATATATATATATATATATATATATATATATGTGTGTATTATTTTTAATATCAAACATCAAGAAACATTTCCTCCTAGATATTATATATATACACACGCGCGTAATCTCTCTAAATTTTTATGGAAAAATATTTATGACTACAAACATGTAACAACTGATTGGTAGCTATCAGGGATGAAAGATTGCAAGTTGGAGAATACTATCTCTCTGAAACTTCCAACTTCTTAATAACTCAATGCCATGCTCAAATAATCATGTCTGTTTCACAACCGCTTTCTCACATTCATATACAAAAGGCAAGATATCTCTGAAGAATAAATGTCACAATCATGACATGCAATTAACTCTACTTGTTCCCAGCTTACCTGACACGTATGACAGTAGAATTTCATATTCTCAGCAGGATGACACTCACAAAATATCGGTTTGTGTATTGGAATAGCCTCCTTGGATTGCTTCAAGTCCTCAAAAGCCACAACCTTGTGGCTCTCAAAGCAGCGCATAAACTGGTGCGCCGTGTTGCAGTTTGGGCACAGGAAATTGGCGCAATCGGAGCAACGTGCCACAGCACTCTCTTTGGCCTTGCATGAGGTACACAGCACGGCCATATTCTCAATAGCTGACATATCCAGTATATTAGTGAGAACGTAGTCGCATGTCAGCGACGCAGCACCCTTACAACTAACGGAAGTCTCTTGCTGGCATATAGGACAGTTGATGAGCGAGACTACCTTGGAGTCTCCAGCTTCATCCATTAACAGTTTATCCAAACAAACTTCGCAGAACACATGGAGACAAGAGAGCACCCGGGGTGAGCACAGTTTGCTCCTGCATAAGGTACAGCCTTGCTCGTTGCTCTCACCGTTGCCGCACGATATTTCCTCCAGAGCGTCACCCGGATTGCCGCCACCGTTAGTGTATCCGCTTCCGACAACGTTCACGGAGTTGCGATTGTCATTGCCATATATATCGCTGCCGTCGATCTCCTCGGTGCCGTTACCGAGACCACCGCTTGCTGTTGGCGGTACCGAGGCTGCCCCGGACGGGACCGCCACCGTGGACGATGCCATCGCGCGATGTCGTCCGCGCGCGATCCAGCAGGAGAAAAAGTTTCGAGTGCGACGGCGATGTCCTCGTTGTTCTCTAGCCTCGTGTGTATGTGTGTGTGTTTGCGCCGAACTAATGGACTGCTCACAAATTCGATTTGCGTCGGGAATTAATCGCTTCTTCCTTCCTTTTCTGCTCGTCTCTGCGTCGTCGTTGGCGTCGTCGTCGTCGTTGGACCGAGAGAACAGACAACGGGGAAACGGTGATTCCTCGGAGAAATTTCACGAGGCGCACGTATCCCGAAACATTGCACTGTCGCGCTCGCTCGCTCGTTTGCACGGAGAAACAAAACACGAGGTGATCGCGAGGAAGGCAAGAAGTCGCGCGTATACGACGAAACGAGCTTGGTAACGCGAAGACACACTGGGAGAAGGGGGACGGAAAGGGGGGAGGGGGAGGACGAGAGAGAAAGAGAGAGAGAAGAGGGGGGAAGGAAGCAGGCAGGCAGAGAGAGAGAGAGAGAGAGAGAGCTTGAAAAAATCGAATCACTCGAGCTGAGTCTGGTTCGCGAGTCTGTGTGCGTGTCTAACGGTCTCTACGACGTGTAGATATACGTTATGCAGTTAGCTTCGTTCCTCACGACCGCTCGGGAGTTGCGTAGCTGCCGCAACCAGCCGTGTGCATACGTGCATTTATTTACAGTCGTCTTCCTGAGACGTCGTAGACTTACTGCCGTCACTGCCGTCTTCGTCAACGCGCACTACAACTTGCCAATCGTCGATTTGGTGCAGCTCGACGCTATAGCTCGCGCAACGCGAGTACCCTCGAGCATTATTAGTCACACAGTGCGCACGCGGTATCACTTCGCGATTACACGCGGCGACAGCTGAAGCTCTTCTGTCTTGCGATCGACGCCTCGGCCGTGAGTAACTCGCACTTTTTCATACGTGGAACGAAGCGAATAAAGCATTCGAATCGTGGAACGAGCTCGTCCCCTCGGATATGCGGCTTGGAATAGTCGAAACGGAGACAGCAGTATCCGTCGTCCGGGTGGTATCCTCCAGAAATAAATACGTCGCCAAGCTGGAGTTCCTAGAGAACGAGTTACCTCGTTGAATCCCCTATAAATATCGGAAACGTCCTCGACCGCGAACACAGAGGTCAGGAGCGTTCCGTTTGCTCGCTTCTCGATTGCCCACGTCCAACCGCAGCGATTTATGATTGGATAGTTTCAGTGTCAAAGACGGGCTTTCTCATTGCGTTCACGAAACTCAACAGTTGCGCATCCGTGGAGTAAACGCTCAGCGAGCGATAGAAATGTACGCTCATGTATGTAAAGTCAGCCGTGATGCTTGTTTTCATGCTGGATTGCTTGTGTTACGTCCACGATAGATAACTATATAGGGAAATTTGAAAGTAGTAAAATCAGTGACTTACGTGGACGGTCAACAGGGTGATGACTCCGCTTTTAGGTCACTCTGCTTTTCACCAAGTTTACCCTGGGTCTCCGGAGTCTGGCGAAACGATCGATGAATTTGGTGGAAATCAGAGTCGCTCGTTCTCCTGGCTCGGATGTTCCGGCGCTGCGCGGATGATGCGGTCCGCGATTCCAATTTCGATTTCGCAATGTACAAGAAATAAAGTATAGACAAAAGTAATTGCTACACAGTCGGATTTTACGATTAATATATTCCACAGTTACGTACACGAGTATCAGAAAAAAATTACGAGAAAATAATCGCCTTCACAACGAATGCGCGCGTTTTTATACGTTGCTTTGTCGCTGAGAGTCGTTTTTTGGTTGGCTGATGGAGTCGTGAAGATAGAAGAAATTCATTCTATCGGTATGATGTCACCGCGTCGATATCGCCGCGTCGGTCCTGAGTGGTGTTTGGATTCAGTTTTCATGCTTCTCTTTATGTTAGCAACGGGGTGCCTTATCGCATTGAGATTACGGTTTCTATTGTCTATAGTTGATCCATTGATTTTAAGACTCTCTAACGACACGCAGTATTCGGCGTTATAATTTTAATTATTATAATATATAACGTGCGCGAATATACATATGCGTACGTACTTACGTCTAGTAACATAGGGATAAAATATTTATACCTAGTGAATATCTAACCTAATGATGTCTGAAATCAGACAAGTCGGCCTTCGATCTGTACTAATATATTATTAATGTTCCAAAATAAGTCCGGACGTTACAGCTTAAAGCCTGTATCAGATTATGGATTGGGGATTGAGATTAAATTGAATTTTGCCAATCAGTACAATGTTAACTGAATTCAAGTTTAGTGAAATTTAATGAACTTTGCATTGATTGGTCAAATTTCAATTCAATCTCCAATCCATAATTTGGTACAGGCTTAACAAGCCACGGTCCCCACAACGCCAGTGCTCTCTAGATCGCGTGTATCCCCGGAAGAAACATTAGGTCTGTTCGTTTTCGCTGCACTGCTGAACTAGTGCAATAAGTTGAAGAGAGACAAGTATATGTTTTCTCACTTCAACTTATTGCACTAGTTCGGCGGTGCAGCGAAAACGAACAGACCTAATAGCTATCTGAACGTAAAATTTCCTTTTCTTTTCATTTCTGAAGTCAAAAATTGGGGTTCCTACTAAAAATTTCAAGTTGACCTTAAAATGACATTTAAATTTGACCTCTAGGGCGGAAGTTCCCACGATAGCCATTCAACATATCGTTTTTCGGTAAGAAAACTAGAAGTTTATTGGTTACCGCGTGAACTTCCGCGTAGCAAATGTTTCCTGTGAGCTGAAGCTAATAAGATCCGACTATGAATACCGGCCTATGAATTTCACATAACATTTTGATTGTTAAACGCGTCGATTGGTCAACTAAAGGATCGTCTACATTGGAAGTAGTAGTAACACTACAAAGTAAAGAATAAAAGAGATTTTTCAGTAGAATAAAGTATATCACCGGGAATAAGCGAAATAGATCATTCCCATTTTCTATTCCCTACTGCTTTACCACCAACCAATATTCTATTCTTCATTTAATATTACTTATTTCTAATGTATAGACGCCCTTATTACTGTTTATTTCTAGGCTACGTTCAGGGAACACGCTGTCAGCGCTTATGCGTAATATTATCTGCGTCCCTTATTAGATGTACGATAAGGATAGATTGATTCGTTAGCGCTGATCAGCGCTAATAGTCCGCTCTTCGAACGCACCCTTAATGTAGATGGTCCTTAATCGTATAACAGGTAAAATTTCCTCGAAATTTGTGATTAAGACATATTTGTATTGCACGGTATACATATGTGCGTGGAAAAACATTTTGGTAAGATTATTTTTAAGTTTTTTTAAGTTTGGCGTGTATATATATGTGGGTTTTATAATTTAGGTTGGCTTAAGAAAGTCTAAAATGTTATCAAGCTAAAATTTGCCTAATTGATATAAAAATTATAGTCAGTTACTAATGAGAGAGCATATAATAAAGTATCTATAAAATATGTATTGTTACTAAGTTTTAACGCATATTTTTTCTTTTCTCCATTGTCACTACTATAACTTAGAAATTAATTATAGAAACTACTAATTTTTGTACTGAAAGATACTATGACTTGTGTATTTTGGTTCTATAAAATTTGAATAAGATTTCTAATCCTTTCGTAAGAGATCAAGGTAGTTGGAAACTTCAAATTTTACTTTAATCAGAACTTTAACTTGGATCTTTGAAGTAAATTTCAATATTCTTATATATATAATATTTAATAAAAATATTAGAATATGTATACATATAATTTTTGCAACCTTTAGGACAATGGTAACGGGTCCTACAGAACAAGGAATGCAAGCTGATGTTATATTTGTTATTGAAGGGACGGCTGTTAACGGCGCATATCTCAATGATCTCAAAGCAAGTTACATCATACCAACATTAGAGTAAGTATTGAACAATATATAAAATATGTATGATATGTTATATTTTTCTATGTATACAACAATTTATACTGTGTTGCATATTTATAGGTATTTTAGTCAAGGTGGCATAGAAGATAGGGAGTACATCTCTGAGGTACAATATATTACAATCATATACTATTATATCACTATTGAGCCAATAAATAAAGTTAGAATATATTTTAATATAATTAAATTTTGTGTAACAGAATAGTACAACATTGTACGGGATAGTTGTTTATCACGCAGCTGATTGTTTACCAGCACCATGCACGGAGACATTTGGTCCTTATACAAATCCGCACAAAGTATCGATAGTACTAGATAAGCTTGAGTAAGTACAAAATACATAATTTATCTCATACAAACAAGTCTTATGGGAAATTAAGAATATTTTTTACCCTTAAAATTATTTTTTACTAAAAATCATTGTCAATGCTTTATCAACTATGTTATATCACTTATATTTAACATGATCACTGTAATGTAATATCAAATATTATAACTATATTATAATGTTTCATATCAAATATTATAACTATATTATAATGTTTCATCTACTATAGAATGGTTGGTGGAAAGGGTGAATCCTATGCAAACATAGGTGAAGGATTGGCAACGGGATTACAGTGTTTTGAAGATTTGCAGCTAAAACGAGAGTCTAATACAGCGTCTCAGAAACATTGTATTTTAATATGCAATTCACCTCCGTATCAAATTATGATTCAAGAATGTTACAAGTTTGCTGGTCATACTATTGAACAATTGGCTACCATTTATCAAGAGGTAAACGATATATTATTAGTCAAGAAATAGCTATACGAGTGAGTCTGAGAGAAAAAAAATTACGATATATGTGTGTGTATATCTTACATTTCCAGAGAAATATTAATATCTCTATATTGTCACCGAGAAAGATCCCAGCGTTGTTTAAGTTATTCGAGAAAGCCGGTGGTGACTTGCAGTCGTCACAAACGAAGAATTACGCCAAGGATCCGAGGCATTTGGTGCTTCTGCGCAATTACAATCTGAAAGAACGGCCCGTTAGCCCCGCGATGAGCGGTAACGTTCACAATGCCGCGGCTACCGCGGCGCAAATTCCTCTGAGCCCGTTACAGAGCAACGACAGCCCGAACACTAATCAGGTACAGCAGAACATCGCTCCGCCGAGTCAACCGCAGGGCCCTCCCTTCCGGAATCAAGCACCTCAAAACATCACCTCCGTGCATCAAACCGTGACGCCGTCCATGGCGGCGCCGATGAATGCCGCGCGTCCCCCTTACAATCCGCAGTTAGCCGCGCCGCCAAATTATCATCCGGCAAGTTTAGGCCCGAGAGCGACGCACACCAGATGGATGCGGCCGCCATTCATAGCCCCCGGAGCGACTGCGCCTGCAAACACGCAGAACAGTAGTGCGCTAATAGCGCAACTGACACAACCACCCTCGTTAGGACTCAATGTGACTACGTTCGGCCAAAGATTAGATGGTAAGACACCTGTCGTATTTCACTTATCGTACAGAAGTGATTTGATATGACTGAGAGAAACGTCTTTATGATTTTGTGTGTGTGTGTGTGTGTGTGAGAAAAAGGGAAATATCTCGATAATTCGCTGCATACGACGATTCACTTTAGTAGGAGGAAATAACGTTATGGCGCCTAATCCACAACAGCAGCAGCAACTCACACAGCAACAGCAGCAACAAATGCGACTGACGATGCAATTGCAGCAACAGAATGCCCAGCAAGCTACAATGTCCATGACCGCCCAACCGACCCACAGCCAGCCAGGATCGCAGCTTACTGTATCTTGTATGAGCCAGTCGGTGCCCACTCAAGTACCGCAAACTGTCACAGCTTCACAAGCACCGGTCTCAGTGTCTTCTGTCACGCAACAGATTGCTCCTCCTCAGGCACAAGTGATTATATAAGATATTACACTTATAGCAAGCTTATTATATATATATCAGTCTGGCTACTTGGGATAGCCGAGTTTTAAAATGATCAATACCATCACTTCCCATAATATTGATCTTTTCTCTTGGGACATTCTGTATAAGCTTTTTTATATATAATTAGCCTTGTATATGAGCTTATTATATATAGATTTTGTGACGTCATAGGCGAAAAATGAGACGCACTAAGCTTTTTGCGGCATATTTTAACTTGATATTTTTATATTTTAGTTTTATGTCTTAGTTTTCTCTGGAAAACGTAATAGTTGCATAATCCCGTTGTCTGCCCGATATATGTTACGTAGAATCGCAAAATAATTCAGGAAATAATAAGTCATTTTTCAGCCGTCTCAGTTGTCATTGCTGGCTGAGAGAGTATGGCTAAAAAATGGCCCATTATTTCATAGAGCTGATCATTTTCTTCTCGCGTGAATTCGTGAAAATGTCAGAGCACATGGAAATATTCACTTTTCACGCTGGAGAAATAAACTCATAAACCTCACTCAGGAATTATTTTGCGATTCTATATGACATATCGGACAGACATCTCAGTCCGTCATACATTTTTCAGGATTACGAAACTATTACGTTTTCCAGAGAAAACTGAAAAATAAAACTACATGCCGCAAGAAACTTGCTGCATGTTATTTCTCGCCATGTCGATGACAGCATAAACCAATATAACTGCCGAGAGATGATCGATCGTCCCTTGAGCAAAAATGTTGGTGCGTTTTATTCCGAGATAGTTTGGATTCGGCGCGCGATGCTGCTGTTTGCTTTCAAGCTACATTCATTTGTAATAAAATACTACACATTCAATCTTGGAAATCATTTAAAACAGGATATATGTTCACATGAACATTTTTATTATTTAAAATGACTGATACCATCACTTCCTCAAATATTGATCTTTTTTCCTTCACCTTGTATAAGGCAAATTTTACCTAATTTTTCTATTTGTCCTATTCCAGGGCAACGTATCCACCGTGCAAGGTACTGTGCAAGGTCAACAACTTGTGCAACGCGAACGGCAGAACATCTGGCAAGGTATTCTAGAGTGGATCGAAAAAGCCAAGAATCCCTCAGATGCGCAAAAACAGACGAGACATGTACCGTGTCAAGTATCGGCTAATTCGAAAGACGGGGATCCAGAACTGTAAGTTATTGTCGTTTACTAACAGAACTTATATTAGCATTATTTCTCATTATCTTAATGTATCTGTTTCATCATAATTCTCATTTTTCAGGAAAGCGGATACCTGGCCACCAAAGTTGATAATGCAACTAATGCCAAAACAATTGATAGGGAATATTGGTAGTTCCTACTTGAAAAATTCCAAATCTGTTATTTTTCATCCCACGCCGTGTGAAGCATTAGAGTCTCTGACGAAAATGATGAGCGCCGGATTTGTAAGTATATATTGATCATAAATACATATTTTACTATATCGTATATTAATATTTAAGATATATACGAAAATTATCTTTCAGGCCGGTTGCGTTCACTTCACTTCAAATCCGCCAAGCCCAGCTTGCGAAATCAAAGTGCTTATACTATTGTACACTCTGGAGAAAAAATCGTATTTAGGTTTTATTCCCAACGACCAGACAGCTTTTGTAGATAGCTTGCGTAAAGTGATACAACAGCAGAAAACGTCTCATGCCTCTATGAGACAAGGACAAGTAAGCACAATGAGAAGATGCAAATTATTCGTACACACAAGCAGGATGGCAGAAGGAAAGGTATTAGAGAATGTATCTTTTGTAGGCCAATCCTGGCCCAGGAAACACAATCCCGGCACCCATGCCTACCACAGGTACTCAGGGGGGTATTCTGATGTCCCAAACGAATACTATAGCAATGGGTGGTGGTCAAATAACACAGAACGTTATATCGAGCAATGCTTCTCCGCAAACATTAAGTTCGACTGTTCCGCAGACTCAAATGAACATGCAGGTAACCCTAGTATGAATTTCGAAAGAGTGAAGTAACTCTCCTCACGATATGTCAAACGTTACGTTTTACATTTACAGAACAGCGGTATTAGTGGACCACAGGCAAATGCTGGCGCCGCAGGCATGATTACTCAGCAGAGACCTCCGTATGATGATTTGGAAATTGCCAGACATCAGAATTTATTAAAAATTCAACATTTACGACAAACGTTAGAGGCTGCGCAACAGCAAGAGGCGCAATACAAATCGCAATTAGAAGTAAATGTAAGTACATTTCATTTTGTAATCATCAACGGGAAAAATCTTCGACTATATTACTCATACATTTATAATTGCGATTGTTGTACAGATTCAACAGAATCTCGAGGTTGCGCAGCAACAGGAAATGCAGTATAAGCAGCAGCTTGAGGCAAGTCATTTTCAATCGCGGATAAATATTTTCACATGATGCATAGCGTGTAGATACATCGCTCGAGAAACGAAGGAGAATTCTCTAATTGCTCCTGTCGTGTGTAACATGTTCTGTTGTTGATATCTATTCTTAAAATCCCTTTAAATATTCTAGTTTGCTTTTCAATTGTTTATACAAGAATACACTATCTTAATATTTTGCATCATATTATTTGCAATCTGTAAAACTGGTTAACAAATATGGTATTTGGAAATATTGAGACAATTTTTTATTAGTATTATTATTATATATGATTCGTGTGAGTTGCATTGTTTTAAAAAAAAATATACTAGCTGTGAAAGTTGTAAATATCTTTATAGGCGCAACAGGCACAGAGAGGCATCAACCCGGCTGCCATGGCTAACCAACAAGCCAACACTCAAAGGCTGATGCGTCCTGTCTCTGCCAGTAATCTCGGTCTTAGACATTTATTACAACAGGTAAGAAATAGAAAGGCGTTCTCGAGGAAACTTAAACTTTATTTGCGCTGTTCTTCATACATGCACGTTAAGCGGGGTCTACAATGAGAATTTAAGGCGTAAGAGTTAAGAAATTGACCAATCATAATTGATTTTCTTCTATAATTCGATTATGATTGGTCAATTTTTTAAGGCTTAGAGATTAAAACATTTATTGTAGACTGGGATTTAAACGGGGTCTACAATTTAAGCTCTGAGCCTTAAAAAATTAACTAATCACAGTCGAAGATGAGAAGAATAATGAACTATAATTGGTCAATTTTTTAAGACTTAGAGCTTAAATTCTCATTATAGAGTTCGCTTTAAAGAATTGTAAAAGGAGTTCTGAAACACGCGATATAATCGAGACTTCTTTGTTTCAGCCACAACCACAGTATAGACAACAAGTATTTGGAGTACAACAGCAAATGGTCGGACCAAGGGGCCAGATAACAACAAGACCAATGGCACCGGGCAATACACAAAATCAGCAGTTTGAAGATGTGCCGAATGACTTCATGACTTTCTAAATTTAATTTTGTTAACAAGTGATCTGTTAGTGTTTGATCTTTGCACGGCCGGTAACGTGAAAAATCAAATGTCACGTCAATCTTAACTCATGATAATATTATTATCTCAGAATGATATTATAGGGAATAACAATTTTCTATTTTATCTTTCAAGAAAATGCATGCAAGTGTCAGCCTTAGATTTTGATAAAGTTTAAATATTAGATCAACACAAGCGTGCGCTACGCGCACGCTACTTAGCTAATTATTATTATAAAAAATATATAAAAAATCTCGGTAATTAAATAAGTATTAAACTTAAAAATTTTCTCTTCATCAGGCTAAAAATCTATTTATAAATAGGCTTCTATATCCTATAATATCGAGGAAGAAAAATTCTTCTTGTTTCACTGTCTTTAATATTTTTTCTTCGACACGCAAACTGATGAGCTGTCAGAATTTCGAGCATCGACTTTTTGTGCCATTTTTAGAAAAGGAGCATCAAGAAGTACAGTGACATTTCGCACCAAATATGAGATGCTACCATATACATATCTTTTATCAGAAATGATATTATAGTTTAAGATAAGATAGGCAATATCTTTTTATATATATTATAAATCTCCTTAAGCATATTGAAGAGATGAAATATACCCTTCGGGAAAATTAATCTTTGTT
The DNA here is from genome assembly GCF_001313825.1 of Dinoponera quadriceps. Classification (NCBI taxonomy): domain Eukaryota; kingdom Metazoa; phylum Arthropoda; class Insecta; order Hymenoptera; family Formicidae; genus Dinoponera; species Dinoponera quadriceps. The sequence continues at coordinate 165,600 of NW_014555200.1, read as the reverse complement.
TTGGAATAAATATGGCCAAAACGGTGAGAAACGATACTTGCACGTGTTTTCTTAAGGTTTTGCATTAGTCGCTATGACTGTTCCTGTTTAATGACGTCAGAAGCGAGAAAACGCATGCCAAGATTTTTTGCGTTATATTTTCAAGTAAAAAGATTCACAAAATGATATTTATGATCGATTGAGCACAAAAGTTGTAAAATTGGACGAACACTTACTCGAACAATTAATAAATAGTCACAAAGTTAATTCGACATGGAACCTTTTTTTCCAATCTCTTTTTTCAAGATTTTGTCAATATTAATTTTACGGCTACTTATTGATTGTTCGAGTAAAAGAAAAGTATCCAATTTTACAAGTTTGCCGAATCGATCACAAATGTCATTTTGCGGATATATTTTTTATTTGAAAGTATAATGCCAAAAATTCTGGCATATGTTTTGTTGCTTCTGACGTCATTAAACAAGAACAGTCACAGCGACTATTCCGGAGCGTTGAAACAAATTTTTGTATTAAATTTTTAGTTAAATTTATCAAAGAGTTTTTAAGTTATTTATTATTTATGCAGAAAATAGTACATATAATGGTCGAAGAGAATTTTCTTCAGAAATTTCATTTTATTTTATAAACTGTAACTGTGTATTATCGAGAATGTATCACGTTCAGATTTGTATGCACGTGTATAGTGTGTGTGAGAGGGCTGTTCAATCAAATATATAGAAGCCACGTCTCTATGGAAACTCTTGTTACATATTTCATTCCATATATCACGATGTACCGCAGCCAATGTGTCGCTTCTATAAGGGTGTTTTTCGTCAAACTGCGTGGAAAATAGAAACGGAAAAGGCGACAGAGAAAGAGAAATGCAGGAAAATGAGTCGAAAAATCAAGAAGCAAAAGAAGAGACGCAAGAAAACAATGAGAGAATACGCAGAGAAATTTACGATTCGAACGAGTATATCTCTGGTGCAAAACGCGTACAAAACGGAACAGTGCCTTTGAATATCTTAGAGTTTAAGTATCCTTTTAATTTTATATACATATATATATAGGTATATAGGCGCATAGAATTCCTTACATGAAATCTGTCAGTCATTCGTTTTCATACGATTGTCAAAAATATTTTAATCTTTGTGTGGTAGAACCAAATGTTGTTATCTTCGCTTCCGGTAATATACTACATTTCTTAAATACAGCAACAAATGAACTGTGGTTTAGGAGAGGATCTACTGGTGGTGGTATTGGACATATGACGGTATTTCTTTTATATTTATTGATATCATTGGTATGTCTCGATTATAATTATTACCTGAATTATTTTGGATATTATACGCAAATAGAAGTAACTTTTTTGTAGAGTTTTATTTTTAATCTGAGCAGTGTTATATGTGTATTATTAATAAGAAATTAATTTTTTCTAATATACAAAAATTTGTGCAAAAATCTCTTGACGTATCGATAATTTTTTAATTATAAAACGAAAAAAAATTTTCTAAAGAACGAATTTTACAAATTTGAATTAAAGAACGAAACTAAAATTTTTTGCTAATTGCAAATAGAATTTTCTTAAAAAAATGTAATTTCTCTATATGAAAATACATAATACAGTATATCCCATTTTAGTGGATACAATGAAATATAACATGAGATACAATATATATATACATGAGATACTACTGATATATCTACATAATAATATGAGAAAAATTGATTATTGATATTAATCATTGCACATCGGTGCATCGATGCATTTGCAAAATGTAATGAATTTTTTTTAAATTTTTCTATGTTTGCTTACAGCGATCGATTCCACCTGTCATTCTACGTGTAAAAATGTTAAAGTGACTTTATCAAAAAGTGAATACTTTATGAAATATTTCATATCTTTTATATTGAAAAATATAAAAATAAAAAAGTAAAATATCTCGAAAAAAATATTAACTTTTCGACTATTTTACTCTAGTACTTTTATATGCAGAATGAATAGAGGAATAGATTTGTATTAAAAAGAAAAAAAACATGATTTCATTTAAAAAAATGAAGTTGATCTTAAATAATTGATTATATAACAGAGTTAAGGTCACCAACTTATATCTCCCTCCAAACCCTACAATTTTTATCTGAACCATTTTTTTTTGTCAATTTGTCAATTGCTTCTTTTTCAAGATATTTCACTGTTTTCATTAAAATGAGATATCTTATAGTATGATCTTTCATGATGTTTTACCTTTAGAAAAATCCTGCATTCGATCATATCGCCATTGCGGAAAATGGTGTGAAACCTCCAATAATAATATATAAATGGCCTTCAATGAATATCGTGACAATATTACACGGTGGCACGTTGAAGCGTTACTCCCATTTAACATACAGGTATCTCGTGAAGATTAATATGCGAAATTACACCATAAACTAGTTATTGAATAGTATTATTAAATAGTATTATATATTTTGCAGTGCGGATGGATTATTACTAGTGTCGCAAGGAGGAGACCCAGATTATATGATTACGCTTTGGGATTGGCAGAGATCTCAGATAACATTAAAATGCAAATCTTACAATCGGGATGTTTATAACGTTACGATATCACCGTTTTTACCTGAATATTTTGTAACCAGTGGATCAGGACACATAAAATTTTGGAAAATTTCCAACACGTTTACCGGGTTGAAATTAAAGGGCGAGATTGGCAGATTTGGCCAGACAGAGATATCTGACATTATTGGTGTATACATCATGCCAGATGGGAAGGTAAATATTATTCAAGTACATTCTGAGAGAGTTTCATGATTATTTATTTAATATCGTAAGTAATAATCGTATAATAAGAGTCACGCGTCAATTTCGAATTGTTGCATTTTCCCGAGACAAACATATGAATGTCCTAATTGCTGATCACTTCTAGGTCGTATCAGGCTGTGAATGGGGGAATATTTTACTCTGGGAGGAAGGCTTGATCAGTCTCGAAATATGTAGAAAACATAGGCAGCCTTGTCATGCTAAAGCAATCACACAATTCGAATATCTAAACGGAGAACTCATATCAGTTGGTAAAAATATTTTCACTTTATATCGATATGAAAATCAGATCAATATGTATGAATGGTGAACCTTTTCCTCTCAAAAAGTATCATAATCGCAATATTTCCATGTTGAGATTTTCTTATTGAATTACCTAGAAAATGTGGCTTTAAAAAGCGTCCCGTAGAAAGCAGGTTCTGTTATATTCCTTCTATTATATTAATTATATATAATTATATAAGATATTAATATAAATTAAAAGAGCAAACGATATAGGTTTTGGTGTAAGGTTCTTTTGTATTACATTGAATGGATCATAGGAATGGATGGATGGATTCGAGTTTGGTTCTACGAGACGATAGATCAAGCGGATATCCACGACGAGAATCGTTTCCTAGAGATTCAACCCGTCTATGAATTTCAAATCGGTAATGAAACGTTCAGTTCGATGCTAATATGCATATGTAAGCAGGAGCCGGACAATCCGGAAAGTACATTCTGGTATGCCCAAGTAAGTAATATCTTTTCATTGTAATATTAATATTTATTATTATATTTTATATTATATAACATACATACACAACAACAAATTATTATATTAAAAAGAAATTAAAAATTATAAGGTTCTTTGATATCAAATCAAGAGAAGTAGACAGGGCTAATTTTAAATGGCCCTATCTACTACAGGATACGGCGCTGGAATCCGGACAAAATTCAATTTGAAATTCTCGCAATATTACAGTTCGACCGGAAGCGCCACATGGCGCTAATATAGACCACATACGTGGATAAGATGGTCATAATTAAAAAATGGTGAAACACGTAAAGAATAGCACAGAATATAATTGCAGAGCAGCAATCATCGCAAGTCTTTGCGCCGGATGGACATCACCTGAGATAATTAGGTTCTTCGAATACTCCCGATCAACGGTTCATGATATCGTTTAAAAGTATAAAGGCTTCAAAGAAGTCTGAAGAAGGATCCGCGATAAGAAAGATTCATATGCAGCAGAGATGTCATGCCGTCGTATTTCTTTGAAAAGGGTCAAATGGTGGCGAAAAAAGTCCATCCTGAACACAATGATGAAGTCCTAGATGGAAGCCATGGCCTCAGAAAGGCCGTACATCTTTTAACAAGATAGTACTCACCAGTTCTTTGGTGCAAAATCGGACCACGTCGAGCTTTTTTGGTCTAAGAACTTCTGGCTTCCTAACAGCCCTGAGCTCCCTGGACTGTTAAGTGTGGAGCATTGTTGAAAGGATACCAACAAGTCGCGACACCCCCAATGCGGCTTTCCTCCGGATCGCCATTGAGGCAGCATTTGCGCACAATTAAAGGCCGCGTGCGAGCGCTTCAGGGGCCGAATCTAAATAGCAGTGCAGGGGGGTTACATTAAGTAGGAGGACTCCGAAAGAACCTCTCAACATGTATATAAAAGCATTTTTTTACGCATTTGATATTGACTTAAGCGGGGTCTATGAGAATTTAAGGCGCAAGATTTAAGAAATTGACCAATCATAATTAATTGTTCTTCTATAATTCGACTGTGATTGGTTAATTTCTTTAATCTTATGCTTTAAATTCTCATTGCAGACTCTGCTTAAAATAAATGGTTTTTTTGAAAAAAACCTTCTCATGTCCGGATTCTAGCGCCATACTTCTTTTGATTATTATGTTAATAATTAATTATTATGTTAATAATTAATATATTTATAGTATTAATTTGGATATATTAATTTGCTAAACAAAAGATACATGTGTATACTTATTACGTATTTTTAAGAAAAAAAAAAGTCATATAATATAATGCTAATAAAGTTGCAATTAAGGGCCCGAAATTTGAATAAAATCAGAACTCGGCCCAGTCGAGACGAGTGGAGTACCGAAAGTTTCTCACCGCATCAGCACGTCTGGTAATATGAAGTTTCTAAATACTAATTGTCTCTTTTGACGTTTTTAGGATGGAAATGGCGGGATATGGTTAATCGATTTGCATACGTCAAAGGCAGAGATGCCGCGAAAGATATTTACGTGTCATGCGGGAGCTGTAGTCGATATGGATAATGCAACATGGGGACCCTTTGTAGCAACGATTAGCAAGGTTGGGCAACTGCATATTTACAATTATATGAAGAAGAAGTTAATTTTGGACCATAAGTTTCACGACATCGGTAGCCAAGTCGTCTGGTTTCCATGCAAGGTAAATCAATGTGTTTAGAATTCATTTGTTTATTTGCAATGCGAGACTTATATAATACAACAAATTGTAGTACACAATTAACATGAGATAGAAAAGTCAAACACAAGTTGGTGTTCTTTCGAATTTCTATTGTCCAACATTACATTTCTATTTATTGACAAACATTTCGTGAAATTCTGTTACTCAAGTGTTTGTCTAATTGCGCGTCTGATACCAGTATTATTAATTCATAAAATATTCTCATATTCATAAGGTCGAGGCGACAGGATCAATGCTCGCTTGTGCTTTTGGGAGCGGTATTATTCGCGTGATTTCCGTAGCAATATTATTGGCTGACGCCGAAGTCGACAACGTTGACAATGTAAAAAACGATTATGTCAAGTTGATTCGGATCATAAGACCACACAGAATGGCGATAACCGCGATGTCTCTGAATCCATCGTATAGGTACGCCGAAAATAGCGATAATCTTAGCAAGTTTGGTCAATCGCTCGTTTCTGCTAATTTACTCCCCCAAGTTCTAAATACATTATTAGTTATATACAGGGTTTTCCATTGAAAGATTTCATTTTCGCGTCATTTTTAGCCCGTTAGAACTGTTATTCCTTAACAGCTGGCAAGTAAAAAGTATACAGTTAACGAAAGTTAACGAAGTTGACGAAAATGGAATAATATATTCTTCAGCAACGTATAGAAATTGTGAAAATCCACTACAAAAATGGTGAAAATTTCGCGGAGACAGTTTGTAAAATTCGTATTGCTTTCGATCGCAATGATGCACTTTCTCATCCAGCAATTGGTAACCTAATCAAGAAATTCGAGCGTTTGGGTCAAGTTAGTGATGTAAAGACCCCAACCCGTGTTCAGCTGATCAACATCTTTTTCGAAAACGAAGCCACTGTTTCAGTGAACAGGCTGCGTTACGATGCTGACCGTTTTCGGTCTGAAGTGGATGATTTGAACTTGGACGATGTTTATTTCCAGCAGGACGGCGCAACGTGTCACACAAATAGCGAAACAATCGCGTTATTGCGTAAAAAGTTCCCTGGATTTACTTTCTTGACGCAAAAACTTGAATTGGTCGTCTAGATCGTGCGATTTAACACTGCTAGACTATTATCTTTCGGGCTATATGAAGGATAAAGTCTAAGCAACTCTAAGCAAATACTCCGCAAACGATTCAAGAGCTCAAGGACAATATCAAAAGTGTTATTCATGAAATCGAGTCGCGATTATGCGAAAACATAATGCGAGATTTCCTTAAAAAAAGCGACTATTTGTAAAAAAAGTCGAGGTGGCCATTTGTCAGATATCGTGTTCCACACTTAATCGTTCACTTTTCATTGGAATTTGTACTTCTGTATTTCTGTACTTGGAACCATTTAAAGAAAAAAAAAAGAACTTTGTTTTTCTAATCATTTAAAATGAAACTTCGTAATGAAAAACCCTGTATAAAATATAATTACACAGAGAAAAAGGTTTCTTTGGATTTAATATGACTGTTTGATCGACTTGAGTTTGTTCGATATAAAAATATTCCAGCTTGCTGGTGACCGGTAGTGAAGACTCAACTGTGTTTGGTTTCACCGTTGCGGTGATTGACACTTATCCCGTCATCACACCAATTGGCTTCATCGAAGTGCCTTCGGGAGTCACGTGTCTCACGTGGAAACCGCATCATGTAAATCAACAATTTTGCAATCGCATTTAGAGCGACAGCGGATATATTCGCAGTTGCTCTAAATTCAACACGAATTCTTACAGGAAACGACATTGTTAATTGGATGCGTAAGAGGAGATTGCGTAGAAGTTGTATTACCCAGCACACCTCAACCGTACACCACCATCTCGTACAAACTTGTTCAATGTTTACCGAAAGTCTTCCAGTTCCATTCCGTGAAATCTGCTATTCGAAGGGAATTAATTCGTCTGAAACGAGAAGAAGAAAGGACGGAAAGAATAAGGAAAAGACGCGAAGAGATGGTCCGATTAATGAACGAAAGCTCCGAAATAGAGATTAATGAGGAAGAATTTTTCGGTAACTGCGTCACTTATTAATTACTATGGGTGCGTTCGAGGAGACGCTATTTAGCGCTACCCGCGTCATTCTGTCTTTATTATTCTTTACATGTACAACAAGGATAGAATGATGCGCTAAATAGCATCTCCTCGAACGCACCTTATCTGAAACAATGATACATCGCATTGAGTAGCCTTCTATTCGTTCATAAGTTATGTTAGTTGTAAATGCGGGTCCATGTATTTAAACATTATGCAACTCTTTCGCATCAATAATAAATATAACAAAATGGAATGTTTCGGCCATTGTTTCGAGTGATCTTCAACCGTAATTTCCCTCTCTCACAAGACAGCACAAGATGTCCTAAAATCATCCAGAATGTGTTTCAGGATATCCTGAGAGGTGTCTTAGAACATCCTCAGCACATCCAAACTGATCTCAGAGTGTTTTGTGATCAGTCTGGGGTTTATAAAATTAGAACGAACTTTTAAATACCTATATCTTCAGATACCCCTTTCTTTTGTATATTTCGGTAAAGCTAAAAGATCTTTAATTATATTTTTAAAATAATTACAGCGAATATGGACGAAGAAGAGCCGTTGCCGGAGATATATGTACCGGACATACCGAGCAGAATATTAATGGCGCAATACGTCAGGCACGACGTCATTTGGTTGTCAATGGCAGGATTCGACGCGGGTTACATGTACGAATACCCAAGTCCAGAAGCTGTCGAAACGATCGGCAGGGAACCCGTTAGAAGTACCGTGATATATGACGCGGACGACACGGAAATACACAGTTGCTTGTTCTAGTAAGACGCAATGGAAATCATTATCGCAGCTTTTTCTTCGCATGAAATGAATTAACTTTGGTCGTCGACTCTGGTGTATGCACCTAGCAAGCAAAGGAAATACCTGTTCTTGGGAATGGAACACGGACAGATACGTGTTTGCAAATATAAATCGGAGGACTACACAGATCTGTCGGACTATTGGATACTTTCGATGCACGATAATTACAACGGCTGCATTCCCAAAATGATTCTCAGCCACGACCAGAAGATGCTGTTCACATGTGGATACGATGGGAACTTGTTTTCTTACGAGATCAACGATGATACGCCACCCGAAGTGATCGATTTCGAGATAGCCGAGGAGACTTCACCCTTGGTGCGTCTGCGTTTATATTTTATAAGCGTTGTATTTTAGAGCGTTTTATTAATTTAACGATAGAAGTATAAGGTCATGAAGAGCGAGCACGGATGTCCTTTTTAGCGTTATATTTAATATTATCATTATTAATATTAGGTTGTTTATGGAAAGTTCATTTCAAATTTTGTGCGATCCGTATTGCTATGGTAAGTGAGTGAAAGCGAGGGCGCTCCGAACGATTTTGTATTTGTCGACAAACCGAATCTGTGAACGCCCGCCAAGGGAATCCCGTAGGCATTTCCAAATGCAACCATTTCGGCTGAAATCGGGTGCAAAGATGGAGAACCAGAAGGTCCATTTTCGCTATATTGCTTCCAGCGTGGCTTCATAGTTTTGCAGAATGAGATATCCTCTATATATAGAGATGCCTGTATGACGCACCAGACAGTTCGGAAATGGTAACGAAGATTCGAGGCTGGCGTTTCACTCAAAGAAGGTTCTTCCGAGCATCTAGTGGGATTTTAAGGGCATGGTGTATTATGAGCTTCTTCAGCTACACGAGACCATCAAGAGGTACAGCCTTCAACTGAACGAACTGTGAAGTTGTCTTTCATCATCATAACGCCAGACCTCATGTCGCGATGTCCATCCGTAGGAAGCTGCTGGACTTCGAATGAGACGTTCTTCCTCATCCTTCGTATTCTCCTGACCTTGCCTGTCAGATTGCTATCTATTTCTCTCTTTGAAAAATTTTCTTCGAGGCAAAAAAGTCGGATCTCCGGAAGCCCTCAAAATTCACCTCGATTAATTCTTCGCCAGTAAAAAAACCTTTGTTTTGGAGCATCATACAGCTTCCTGAGAGATGAACCTAAGAGAAGGTTGTTGAACAAAGTGGTACGTATCTCCTTCAATAAAATTACCCTTTGAGTAAAATATCGCATCTTGAATTTACATAGAAGATTTGTAAAACGAACTTTCCGAACAATCTAATATTATTATGTGAGAGGGTAGAGATATTTGGCAACTAGAAAGACCCGAGTTCGAGTTCTGGCCGAGATAATATTTTTCGCAACGCGATAAGTAGAGTCATTAATTGTTCACTAACTTAGTGAGCAATCGGGTAAGGGATGGAATTTAATTAATTGAACAAAATTAAAATATTACTCAAGGTCGGCCCGTACGTGGATGGTTGTTGCCGCGTTTTGTTTGGCCGAAAAATTCCGTGCGTTTCGCGATAGATATCTTTATTCTCCCACATATAATAATATTAATAATGATAATATTAATATTAAATATAACACTGAGACATCCGTGCTCGCTTTTTATGATCTTGTATTTCTATCGCTATTTTTCTAACAGCCGTATTAACACATTAAGGGCGGGAGTCGTAGTACTATGATTTATCTCGACTGCGACTTAAAGGCGGGAGTCGTAGTAATACGATTTAGCTCGACTGCTGCTTAAGGGCGGGAGTCGTAGTAACTACGATTTAGCTCGACTGCTGCTTAAGGGCGGGAGTCGTAGTAACTACGATTTATCTCGACTGCTGCTTAAGGGCGGGAGTCGTAGTAACTACGATTTATCTCGACTGC
>NW_014555200.1:48388-155079 GCF_001313825.1 Dinoponera quadriceps | reverse complement strand
GAAAAGTGGCTACATTAGTAATATGAAAATGTATTGTGGAGAAGGAAGGAAACTGGCGGAAACAATATTAGATATTCTTACTCCATATAAAGACAAATATTATCATGTGTTTATGGATAATTATTATAACAGTGTAGATATAAACGAAACTCTTTTAAAACATAAAATACGAAGTTGTGGAACAATACGTGTAAACCGAGGACTTCCACATGAATTAAAAAATAATAAGTTGCAACGCGGACAGTCAATTTTCCGGAGAAAAGGAGACGTGTTAGTACAAATTTGGCAGTCAAAGAGAGAAGTGAGGATGATTTCGAATATTCATTCGAGTGAACTATTAGAAAGCTCCAATACAGATTGGCACACAAAGACAAAAATAATAAAACCAAAATGCGTAATAGAATACAACAACTATATGAAAGGTGTTGATAGGGCAGACCAGTACCTTTCGTACTACTCAATATTGCGAAAAACAAAAAAGTGGTCCAAGCGGGCTGTAATGTATTTGTTAAATTGTGCATTTTTCAATTCCTATTTAGTATATAATATGCATAATAATAGTAGCTTGCCATATAAAAATTTTTTGTTAGAATTATCACGCTGTCTTATAACTGACAAACAAACCGAAGATCTGGAATTGATGAACATTGAAGAGCCACAACGTGGTACATCGAACTCGGCACCACGGATTCCACGGTATAAAATTGATCCGCCTGAACGTCTTTCGCTAGACATCAAAAAGCACAACTTAATTCGGATAGAAAATAAAGGCAAAAAGCTATATGTCCAACGAAACTGCGTAGTTTGTGCGGCACATAAAAAAAGAAAGTTGACTTGCTTCAAATGCGAGTTTTGCAATGCACCTCTTCACCGTGGCGAGTGTTATCAACATTACCACACTCTTAAAAAATACTAGATTCTCCTCATAAATATGTACTTTAAAACATTTTTTGTAATTAGTGTTTAGTTCTTTTTTAATATTTCTTGTAGTTTTAAGAGTTTAAATAAACTTTTTTAAGTCTTTTTTTTTATGATCACACAAAATATCGCCCGCTCTAGGCCGAAAAACGAGGCGGGCGGCCGCCGCGCTACTTAGCATACTTTCGTCGAGATCGCCCGCCGTTAATGTGTTAATTAAAAAATTATTAATTTAAATTTATTGCGACACGCACAATGGACATGCTTGATGAACATACGACCCAATGAGATTTATTCCCGCGTGATACAGTCATACGTATCTGGTATCGAGGATCTCGAGGAAATCGATATGCACGCGAGCCTGGAAGAGACGATTCAAAAAGCCGAACAAGTCAGGGTTACGAACGAAGCGGAGCGATGTAAACGACAGATTCAGGAGATATTGTTCAAGTTGAGCGAGGAATACAGCAAAATCGTGGAAAGGTTTGAATTGTGCCAAAAATGTAGTAGATTGATCGGTTTGAATGAGAAAATAACGATCATACTTATCCATTTTAATTTTTATATTATCAGGAATAACGCACTACCAAAGCTTCATCAAATAACTCGCGATGAATTGGAATTGGATCCGAGAATCACGGCTAACTTGAATCAGGAGCTGGAGGCGGAAATGAACGCGGTGCGAGAAAAGTTCGCATTCAAGGTGGAGAAAAGCGAAATCGGACTGCGGAAGCTTATGGAACATTTTATTCATCCTATCACAGGCTTGCCGTTTGTAGTCTGCAAAGTTTTGTGAGTAAAAATTGCCTTTCAACGTTAGAAAATAAAAAAAAGAATAATATAATTGAAAAAAGTAAAAGAAAAATATAACTGACTTAACGTATCTAAATATTACCTAAATATAATAATACATCTGTAGCTACATTAATGCTTCGAATTTCGTTCTAAGACTCAAGAAATATATTCTTGATGCGTTAAGATGTTAAATTATACAAAAAAATTCGATTTTTTTACCCATTACATGCTCCCCTATATTGATATGTAAATATTTGTATGGTTCGATCACGCAATTCGTTCGACTCTCTTGTCCAAACTCTAATTCGTATCGTTGTAGACAACCAGATCACGCGGTCCATTCCCTGCGTCAACACGTCTTGAATACTGACGGTATCTTGCCGCATTTGGACACCATAAAACATGTACATACGCCTGATAAACAAGCAAATGGAGTCAGGTAATTTATATTACATGCTTAAATAAGTATTAACGCAAAACAATCGAGCACACGTTCTTAATTCTCTTGTAGCATAGCGAACGGTCCGATGCAGCGTTATGAAGAAGAACGAAAGGAAGAAAAAGAAACTGAGGAAGAAGCCGAGGCGGAAAGAATGCAGGAGCAAGCAATCGCGGATATCCTGAAAGACGTTGATCATGAAGATATGGATAACAGCCAAGGAATTCGATTGATTCAAATCTTACGTAAATATACATTGAGGAAGGCAAGACTGGAGGAACGTGAGAAGCAAGTGTGTTGCATAGTGAAATATATAAGTGAAATATTACGTACTGTCTATTCTTTCGGCATGTTCGTTTAAAAGATACACGTTGCTAATGTTCCAATTTTTATTTGCTCATAATACAATCTCCAAGTTCCCAAAAACTGCATTTTCGAAGCTTTTCGTAGAACGTTTTACGATTTATATGTTTGAACGGAAGAAACTCTTTATTAATACACCCTACAATTAGATAGACGAATAAGTGATGCGTTTTCAATTTGATGAAATTTAATAGAACATTTAATGAGAAATTTAATTTGATATTTAATTTAATTTAAAGCAATTTGATAAGACATTGTTCGATTTAGTGGAGAGTTATACACAAAGAGAAACCGGATGCGTCCATTAATCACCTACACGATATAGTTGCCATAGAGGAAGCGAAGGGAACTATCGGCGATTATAAATTAAAGACATCGCTGACCTTTGATTTGCTATCGGAAGAACGGGATGCTCTCTTTTCAAAACACAAAGAACTGTTCAACTGTTGGAAAAAGGTTCATATGATTTTGTCAAATCTTAAAAAAAGGAAAGATCAACGGTTTTTCCTCATTAACACGTTGACCGCCACGTTGGTGACCGCAGATTGTTTTGTCTGTGGCGCCACGGTGGTCATCAGTGACCAGAGTGCCTCAAATGTTAATAATTGTAAAAATTGAATGAACATCGTCAACTAACTAATTTTGAACATCATAGTTAATTAAAAAATACTTCGCGATAAAAAGTGCACTATTCAACAATTAAAAATTTTAATTAAAATATTATATATTTTATTACAGAAAATAGCTGCCCTATTCCGTTTGTGAAACGGAACAAACATTTTTTAGCACATTTAATCTATCATATATTGCATTTAATTTGCTATGTTTAACCACTATGTTTAACTTTATTTCATGAGTGCATTTGTTTGGAGGAATAAAAAGATTAATTTTTATCAAATTTTCTATCTAACGGTATATTGTATTAAAACATTTCAAGCATAAATAAGGCTGGCCATATCGCGCAAGCGTCGTAAATAGTCATAATGTAAGTAAATATTCCAAAAGTTATCAAGTGTAATCGGGTGCACCAAGGCGCCACGGTGGTCACCCATGACCACCAAGATAAACGCTCTATGGATAAATGAGGAATAATGATAAATAAAGATGTGATCTTATATAACCATAATTATTATTATTTTATCATTATATGCTTAGAATAATGAAAATACTTTCGTGGCGCCCTGAGCAAAAGATATGAACTCGGCGTGGCGGTCAACGTGTTAATGCCTTATTTCTTTATTACTGTTATTATATTTTATTAATTTCGATTTTTATTATATTAGCTTTATTATTTGCAAGAATCTTTTAACGGGAGATTAAAGGCTGCGAGAACGGAGAAAGAACATTTACATGCGCAAATTATATCCTTGATAAAAACTCTCCGAGAAATTCACGATGAGATACCACGGAAGAACATAGAGCCCTTGCCGTTTGTCCCTATGTTAAATACTGACATAGAATTTCCTGAAAAAAAAGTGACGGTAGGCATTAATGTGCATCATGTATGTAAATAGCGTAATTATATGTTATATGTACATAATTGTGTGTGTGTGTGTGTGTCCCATTTTATAAGACCTATTGAAATATCTTTGTAGAAAAGCATTTTAGAGAAAAACATTTTAAGCAAAAGTTATAAAGTGCATAAGGGGGCATCCGATGATAACCTTGTCTTTGTCACGGATGTCTTTTTTCATTTGAAGGTCAACTTTTGTTTTTTAAATAGAATGGCCTATTTTTGATACCGGAAATCGATAGAGGAGGAAATTTTACGTTAAAAACATGTAATAATATGTGGGGTCAAATTTATTCCAAAGAATCACTTCAAGGTCAAAAAATGTTCACTCTAGAAATAAATAAAGCATTTTCAGAGCAGTCTGACGTTTAGTTATGTTTCATGTCTTGAGATCAAGTTGTCACAATCACAGAAATATATAAACCTATTGAAATATCTTTTTAGAAAAACATTTTTCTCTAAAACGTTTTTCTAAAAAGATATTTCAATGGGTCTTTTAAAACAGGACACCCTGTATATATATATATATATACAATTCAAGCCATAACGTATAAAGACGCGCGTTTACTTTTATGCAGCTCGAAAAATATACGATAAAAACAGAAAGAATGCAACGACCGAGGCTCTCACTTATTCCGGAGCCGATATTTATTTGTCCGGACGAAGAATACGAAGTGTTACTGCTTGATCAAGAATTTCCAAAAGCTGCACATATCTCTGGCGAAACGTTAGCGCCATTCTTCGTCGTGCAAAAAAAAATCAAAGTTGACTCCAACGTGCAGGATGACATGTCATTGCTTTATTTGAGCGACGAATCCGACAGCCTGACGGAGTGGGAAAAAGAAATGATAGCTGCTCGTGTATTACGCAGGACATACGAACAAGACTGCATATTGCGATACGTGCGGACCAGCTATGAAAATTTGGATAAGAAGTTAGACGAATTGGAGCACGATCGATTGGACATTGTCGCTGAGAGTGTCAATATCAATTTATTCTTATTGACACTTCGTCAGGAATATATTATACTGAGAGAATATGAAACAATGGAGAATGCGTTGCACGACCAAATTAATCGTAAATTAGAAAATGTCGCTGCGGTAAAGCAAAAAGTTAGTTGACAAAAACGTTATTACTTGATAAAAAGTTTTTCATAATATAATCATACTTATAAAAAAAATCACAGAAATATATAAAATTATGTATGAATATGATTATACAGTTACATGATTGTTACAGAGCGTTCTCTGTTTCCGTGGTGTGCGGATGAGCAAAAAAGTCACGTACTATTTTGAAAAATTTGCAATATTTAATAAGGAATTAATTATTTTTTCTGAGCTAATGAACATACGGAAAAGGGTAGACACCGGACACTGTATAAAGAAAAATACTTCTAAAGATTTCCTAGTAACAATGAATATCAATTGATTTCTAAAGGCGGAGTAACGCAGCAAGCGACATATGACGCAGGACTAAAAAGAAACACGTCTCTCACTATCAATTGATTCGTCGTTTCTAGGAGATCTTCAGAAGTAAGTCATTTTCTTTATATATGTTTTCTTTATATTATATATAGTTTTCTTGATATTATACAGTGTCCAATCTATCCTTTCCCCCGTACGTTTATTAGCTCAGACAAAATAAATAATTCCTCACGAACTATTGCGAATTTTGCAAGATGACTTTTCTGCTCGGTTTCATCCGTTCTACCTGCACATCATGGGAACGGTTTGGGATACCCTGTATATAATTTTACATGACTCTTTATATAATTATGTATGATGCTGCTTGTGATGAAGCCAGTTCACGAAACGTCGAAAGACGCGGCGCCAACTCGGAAGCCACATCGAATTTTATCTAGTTATTTATGTGTGATTATACGTGAAAAATTTGTTGCCGGGCAGTTCCATATAGCCGACAAGCATAAATAAACATTGGAAAAATACGTCACGCACGACGATCGATATTTTCAGATACATGAGGCTACCGACAAAGCTGACGGTAAAATGAAGGAAATAGTAAAACTACGTAACCAGATCAAAGATATTACCTCGGAATATATGAGAAGCATAAGCGAAGATAAGTTTCGTAATTTCCTATGCAGGATATTTAAGAAAAAGTACAAAGCGTTGAAGGAAGAAGACGGTAAGACTATTTTAAAGAGCACTTCGGGATAGGGGGGTTTCGGACAAAAAAGTTGGAGAGAATCGTATAACCAAGCCGTTGTAACATTTTGAAACATAAAACTGTAGTAGCTTCCAGTTTGTATATTCATGCACAGCCGAGAAACGGCTAATAATGATTACATGATGTCATTGTTTCAGAAACTACCACGACAACGACTGAAACAACTTCGGATGAAACGAACAGTGTCGATAGCAAAGAACTAGAGTTGATTTATTTCGACGAAAACATATGCCCTCCGGGATGTAACGATGAATTGTACAACATGGCGTTTTCGATGAGAGAGAGACGGTACATGTACGAACGCGAAATCAAGGATGTGCAACACACGATGGAAAGCCTTCAGAAAGAAGCTGAAATTGAGGCAAAAAAGTTAAGAATTATAGAGAACAACCTGAAGGCGCACGAGGACGATTTAAAAATGTTTATGGTATTGCGAATGCTATTTGTAACAATCAGGAGAGTCACTTGTCTAATCGCATTTTTCTCGACAGCTCGAGAAACAAGGGAAATTGAACGACGTAGACGTCACGGTGACAATGAAGTTGCACCAGTTGCAGTATCTCCAAGAGTCCGACATGTCAGTGACCAAGATGGATGATTGCGTTGTATTCGACAAGAAAAAACTGTCCAAACTATACGCTAGAATACAGGAATTACATGAAGAAACGCTCGAATTACACGCCAAATACAAGTACGTCCCGGTAAACACCAACCAACAGTAACATTACATCAATGTTATAATTTCTCACTTGACGATGTAAGTGCAATACAACATACGTATATAACAGTTACACTGTTGAGTGAGAATTTATAATATTACTGTCATGTTAATTGAAGTTACTAAAGTATACTGGGTCATTCCCAGATCAATATGGACAAACTTCATGAGGGCATAGAACGGATTGAGATGAATGAAAAAGGCATTTACCATTTTGCAAATAGCACGCAAGAAATTTCGAGTTACTAATTATTGAAAATGGCCATATATAGAGGCTTCTCTAATTATAACTCAAATATTTGCATGTTATTTGCGAAATGATACAGAATTTTTTTATTCAGAGTGGCCTAATTTACACGTATATGACAATTGTTGCACCCACAAGTTCAAGGTTTAATATACTGATGCCTGTCACCATCACAGCTGCCGTATATTCCTAGATTAGATCACTTTGAACAAAAAAGTCTTTTACCATTTCGCAAATTTTTGAGTTATTAATTAGAATACTTTTTTGTCCACCTCAATCCGTTCTATTCTCTCACGAAGTTTGTCCATATTGATATGGGACACCCTGTATATATTTGTGCACGAAGAATCTATAAATAACAAACATCGAGGTTTCTTAATAATGAAAGACACACAACGTGTTATAGGCGCTCTCGGGCACACCTTCACAGAATAAAAATCGACTGTAATCATATGAGTATGAATAACAAAAGCTTGAAGAGTGAGATAAAGCAAAAGATAATAGACAAATTCGGCCGGAATGTGTCTCTGACTGAATTGTACGAAACAATACTGCGTCGAATGATGTACGATATCAAAGCCAACTTAAACGAGACAACGATGCAGTTTAACAAACGGATCAGGGGTGAGTTAATCGCATCGTTTTATTAATTCTTTGCTTCATATCCCTTGTATTATATATACGAGGACTGTTCGATAATTCCGTGCAAAAATAAAGGAGTCTCAATTTTTTGGGAAAAATCTTTTTGATTTCTCTCATAATCTCCTTTCAAGTCTATTAGTCCAACGATGCTCAAGATTTTTGATCCATCCATATAATATGATCCGTATAATATTCAAGTCTTTAAAATAGGCAGTTGTTTCGGCTATGACTTCGTCATTTGATGTAAATCTCTTTCCCGCCATTATTTCTTCATATTAGGAAACAGACAATAGTGCGAGGGCGCTAAATTTGGCTAAATAGAGTGAATTAGTGCGTTGTCTTGGTAAAAAAAAAGCTTTTTTGCCAAATGTGGTCGTTTTTTCTTTACTTTCTCATTTAAATGATCCAGCAAAGATGCATAATATTGTCCGGTTATCGTTTTACCCCTCTCCAAAAAGCCAATAAAGATTATTCCACGAATATTCCAGAAGACATCACCTTTTCCGCCGATGGGACGATTTTCGCCTTCTTTGGAACAGATGCTCTGAATGCGACCCATTGTTTTGACTGTTCCTTGGTTTTAGGCAGATGATGTATCCAAGTTTCATCGATTGTTATGAAACGGTACAAAAACTCCTTTAGATTACGTTGAAACAAACCGTGCTTACAAAGAGGTTTTCTCGTTCACGCTTGTGATCAATTCCCAAATAGCATGTCTCATGGACATTCTATATGAACATCCTGTAGACGTCCTCAGGACGTCCCAAGGAGATCTGTGCTGTCTGGATTGTGAACGGCACCCATCTTGTGAACAGTTTTCTCATATGTAAATGTTTAAAATATAGTGCATTTAAAGTGTTTTAGCAATCTCACGCACTTTCAATCTTCTGTCCTCCATCACCATATTATAGATTTTTTAAATAGTTTCTGCAGTTGTAACTTTAACAAGCCGTCCCGAACATTCTGCGTCATTTGTGCTCATATGATCACTCCAAAGATTACCAAACCACCGGTCTGTAAACCGTTCTAATCGATGGAGCAGACTCACCATAATGTTTATCCAGCTTGGCTATAGTTTCCGTTTTGCCTTTCAAAAAGTAATGTTTGATAATCACTACACTCTCTTTCATCCATGTTTCACAAATCCACAAAACTCGATCGACTCAAACGACTGCCAACAACAGAATAATGAATGAATATTTGAGTGAAACCTGGTGTATGTTCCTACGAGCGGAAAGACATTATACTATAGACATCGTCTCTTGACTTTACACGGACTTATCGAACAGCCCTCGTATTTTACTATCTTATTACAGAGGTCAAGGAATGCTACGCTGAGGAATTAATTACTTTTAACCACATGGTCCGAGAACACACGCAGAAGCTAAGCTTTCTGACACTTTTGGTGGAAGAACAATCGAAGCTGAAGAAACTCTTGAGACGGCACATTACATCGGATGTAAGTCGCATTTGTATAATATTCGTCAAATTTTTATTTTTCATACGAATTATTTTCCAATGGATGTTGGTGGATCTCGTGAAAAATTGCCTATCGATTTACTGTATTTATAGGAGGAAATGTTGCAGCTGGAAAAGACATACAAGGACGATATAAGAAAGTTGGAGAGAATTCTCAAAAATCAAATGCGACAGAAACGTTTGTTTGAAGATGACATTAAGAATTTCAAGTTGAAGACGAAATCGCAACATTCAATCCAGTTTAGGGGTATAATGTCATGGGACGATAAAGGTAATAAGATAATTAAAAAGGCCTATAAAATTCTGTCTTGAAGAAATTTCTTTGTTAAGGATACTCTTAAGTTTTGATAAAGAAAAACCATCCCGAATTGATTTGTGGGAATGACTACTATTAGTATGTATCGATGTGACTAAGAAACTCTATATCTATTTACTTTATTAATCTTTTTCTCATTATTAACCGTGAATTTCTTGATAATTATATCGGGCTATAACATTGTATACACACATATGTCGAATACCGACTATGCCATATATGTTACTTTTTCAAGTTATACTTTCATTATGGAATTAGTAATGACAAATATTTTACGTAGACATTGAGCCGAAAACGGGGGAAAATTACGATGAAAATTGGCAAAACGACGAAGTAAAATATATAAAAAGTGACGAAAAGCCAGAACCCTCTCTGGATAGTGAATATGCAGTTGATTAGAAATCGAAAGATACAAGTGCTATGTTCACATGGGAGAATGGAAATTTTTAACTGCCAAACCAATAAGACCGACAAGTAAGATAAATATTTATAAATATTGTGTCAAATTATATATATATATATATATATATATAAGCGCACTCATTGTATCGTGGATGAGAAAAAAATTTTTGAATTAATATAAAAACTCTACGATATAATAATATGTTTTTATATATAATTCCAAAAAAGATGAACACAGAATTTAGTTAAATATTTCGGCAATAAATAGCATCCAAGAAAATTCTCAAACTGCAAAATAAATCATTCGTTTGTCAAGACATTAGTCAATAACACCGTTGTCCTTTGTTCGTTGTATTTTATTTATGGCTCATATATAACGACTATATGACAGCTGTACAAATACATAACTTTCATTAGGAGAGAGGATCTAATAATAAATAAATAAATAAATATATATATATATTTATATAAATAAATATATATATATATATACATAACAACATATACGCTCTTATACATAATATAAAGATATCGTAATAAGTCTATATTTCTCGTGTATGAATTATCCCTTAACTTTTTCATTATTCTATGTGCAAAATATCTCAAAGAGCCTATACATTATTCTTGCATCATGACTAAGAGAAAAAATAGAAATAAAGGTGAAAGGTCTGTGCTCTTCGTCGATGAACATTTTTTAAACGATCAACTCATCAGAGGTGATATTTGCATCAACATTCACACCATAAACTCTTTAAATATGAATAACAAGAGTCGGAATGTTAAAATACAATAAAATGCAGCTGCACGTCGAGTTTCAATTCATGGACTAGAGATGGGTAGTGATGGTCGTGGATGAAAAATTAAATGGCGTTCTTATAAGGACGAATGTACACTCGAATCTCGATGTAGCATAACAGAAAGAAACGTGAAAATACCGATGTATCACGTGGCAGAATTGAATACAACAATTTCCATTTACGCTACAATAAACTCAATTCTTATGTAACATCGTATCTTACGGTAATCTAATTCGGCACATTAGTTCGTTATAAGAAACAAGAAAACAGAGGAAGAAGAACCATCCTAATGTACGCATACCGTTTGAAGCAATTAGCGAGGCTATGAAATATAATTTCGTGCGTAATCGGTACTCATAGTGTACTAATTCTTCTTGCGAAAAATCTTATATCGAGATCCAAGTGAAAGCGATAATTATCGCAGTTAATGATAAAAATAGTAATTATATAACAGCACAGTATATTCATATTAGTATTATTCATTTAAGTAGTAGTGATACCAATGGTAGTATTAACAGTATAGTTGCGGCGGTAATAGTAATATAGTAATAATTAGCGATAGAGTAGCAGTGGTAGTAGCGTGTTCTTTGCCGTGTCTGTAATTAATCTCTTCAACCTCAAGAGCCCACGTACGTAACGTAATGACTCCCGGAATGTGTTCGTTTTTGTTGAAATTTATGCGTTGAAACGTGTTGGTGAACAAATTTCCAACCAATTTCAATAAGCGATTTCCCGCGAGAACGAGAGGAGAGAAAAAACAAGGATGAGAGAAGAGAGAGACCGAGAAACGGGAGGGGATAGGGTTGACTTGTAATGCGCACTTAATTAACAATCGTATCGAGAAATGCGGAGTTAGAATAAACAGATTACGTTCTGCACTGTACAGTTCTCTGGCGAAGGGAACGAACGCCGGAATTGTACCTCGTGTGAATAGATGCGACAACGTCGCGAGACGCCATGTGTCATCGTCGTCGCAGTTGTGAGAAATACGCAGCGACGGAGAACCCGAGATGAATTATCACCGGTTGACTGAATCTCCACAAGCACAAGACCTATCAAAATTATAATTTATTAGAATTATAATTTATAGAATTATAAATTATTAGATATAAGTTATAGATATAATCATATATAATTATAATTTACACAATTATAAATTACCAGACATAAATTATTATAATTATACATAATTGTGATGTGTTGATTAATAATTATATATAAAATTAAAATTTACAATTATAAATATTAAATATAAATTATAGTTATATATAATTATATAAAATTAAAATACGCGTGAATAAATTGATTTATTCGCGTTGCCTCGCGGAGTAGACGAGCAACAATTAATGCCGGCATTACCGGGTGCGTATCGCACGGAAAGTCAACGATTGTAAGGACTGCTTCGGGCATGGATTACTCGCTTTGAAAACGAATTGTAGAGGAATATCATTATTAAGCTCAGACACACACGCGAAATTTTATAAATGCGATAATGAGGAGTGTCCCCCGCCAGAATGTTAAGAATCCGGTAAGGATTCATTTCCTAGTTTACGCTCTGTTTGCACAGGAAGATACACCAGTTAGTCCCTGTTGTGTCCTCCATCGATTGTCCTGGACACGATGTCCTCACGGCAACTGTGGCAACGAACGGGGCGGTCGTTATGGAAGCGACTTTGCTTTTAAACGTTGCGAACGAGATACTTGGCAGCCATCAAGACTAAAGCACGTAATCGTAAGGCAAGAAGTTCGCCCAGGATCGGTGTATCCAAGGATAATGAAAGAAAGTTGTCTGATTATTCTCGCACATCGCGTCTTCGTTCGCCGAACAAATCGCAATTCACTGTGAGAAATTCGTGAAAATCCGAAGGGAGAATCTGCCTACGTCACTTCGATAAATCGCGCGTACATTTCCCGAAAGCGCGAGAACTCCGAGAAACATCACGAGGCTGCAAAATTCGTTCGATTTATTTACATGATTTGAATAAGTCGAATTAGTAAAGAACCGCGTAATTCGTAAGCTGTTAGGCCCATGTACAAAAAACCTATCCCTCCTTAAGAGAAAGTGCGACTCGTCGTATATTCTATCGATTGTACAAATTCTTTATAATTTATAAATTCAATGCGCGCGTTGCTTTATTCTATGCCGAAGGTATTCGTCTCCTCCACGGCTAACAACAGTTTTTCGTATAAAATCTCGGGCGTGGGATAAGGTGGGAGATCCAAGCGATTGAAACATGTATGCGCCCTGAAACACACAACAATAATCATGAGAAGGACAGGCGATGACGATGCGATATTTAAATCCTTAACTTTTCCTACTTTTCGGAGAAAAAATATCGGAAGCGTTGATCAAACTGAGATACCTAATTACATA
Organism: Dinoponera quadriceps; assembly: GCF_001313825.1. Lineage (NCBI taxonomy): Eukaryota > Metazoa > Arthropoda > Insecta > Hymenoptera > Formicidae > Dinoponera > Dinoponera quadriceps. The sequence goes on along the minus strand of NW_014555200.1, from coordinate 141,889 downwards.
TACCTTCACAGCACTCTAAATGAAGAAATAATGTGATAATTTGACTTTGAATTTTTATCGCACTAAATCCACTCGTGTACATTGATCCTTTTTTAGAATTCTGTTGATCAAACAAAGAAGTTTTCAACTTCAGAAATAGAGTAGACTTGGCCATATCCTGGCGATAATGATGCTCAACTCATTAAAACCAACTTTTCATTGCTTTTATACACACCCTGAGCGAATCATGTAAAGTGTTATGCATATACATACTATGTATAAACTTTAAGAACATATTTTGAATAGAAAAAAAGATATAATATGTCTTACCTTTTATGTGTTTTCAAGATTAGCATGTTATTTTTGAGCTCTATTTTTAATATCTTCTAAATTAAAAATAAGATTTTGATGAAAACTACTATAATGTTAAGGACTAATATGCAGACATTTTATACACAAATTTTAGAATTATGTTGACCATTTTGTTTTGAAAATACAACGGTGTAAAGTTTATAGTAATATTCGAAATACATATATTTAAACACTTATATATATCTTTTTCTATTATCTGTGCATCTCTATCAGATCAGCTGATACATAAATATAGCATTAATAAGAAAAATGAAAAATAATATTTTTGTATTCGTAATATTGCGTATATATTTTTACCTCAACTTCGTTTCAAATTAACATTTCTCATTTTGGTAATGAAATAAATGTGTAGGAACATAATTTTGTTTTCATAAATACTGAATTTATGAGCGTTCCTCTCAAAATACGCTAGTGAAAATACAACATTCACAACCTCCTTAAAGTTTTTTAAACGATAGCACAATCTTTTGGAACATTTTTTTTATCAAAAATGGGAAATAAGGAAAAAACATACAAATTGTCCTTCATTATTTGTTTTGATGCGATACGATATCTAAAATGGATCGAGTAGCCGCACGAAGACCGTCATGATTGTTTGTCATTAATACGCTATATTAATTCAGCCGGAGTATTAATTTTCTTTTCGTATACTAAACTTGTAAATTTTATATTTTCTTTCTTTCCATTTGTATAAAAAAAATGTTCCAAAAAATGTACTGTATCATTTATAAACTTAAAATTTTGTGTATGAACAACTGGTCTGAATCGGATTTACGTTACGAAGTATTTTCTACTTCAATTTACACCAGAAATATACTCCTCATATGTCATGTAATATCCTGTATTACAAAAGACGCAACGTCCGTGAGTTGATGAAGAGAGAGGAATACCTTGGTAAACTGTTCGGCCTGCCCCATTTCTCGATGCAGAACTTCCTCGGTCCCGTGGAGCCCCGCAGCGCCGCGAATCCTTCGTACGGAATGCTCGAAGTGCCGGTAACGAACTGCAGTAATCGCAAGCGTTGCTCGTTGGTGAACCGGCTAATGCTGCTCCAGAACCACTCTACTACCGGGTGCGCGTCGTGATATCCGCTCCTGTACTCGGTATGCGTTCGCCAGTCGTTCAGGTCGATCTCGGCCGCGCCGGCGATCACTAGCTCCAGCTCGCGGGCGTCGAAAACTGACACCAAGCGCGGATCCACCACCTCGTAGAAGCCACGGACCAACGACTCCGTTTGCTCGGCCACGCCGCGTTCCAGACGCCAACGCACCACCCTTTCGAGGTACTCCTTCTTGTTCTTCTCGGTGACCGCGATGTTCCTGCCGCCTGGCTTCAACTCGCGCTCAGCAACTCGACCTAGGAGCTCCTCCGTCACCGAGAACGTCAGCTCCAACGGCTCGATGCTGATGTCCTTCTCTTTGATCCACATCAGACTCTGATGGAACTCCTGGTCCAAGCTCTCCAGGTCGCTCAAGCTCGCCGGTATCCTTAGGAGCGCCTTGTAAAATGGCCTAGTGAAGAACGCGTCGAGCAGATATTGGTGGACTAACGCTAAGCCTAGAACCCTGCCCGAAAAGCGGAACCAATCGTGATAGTTGTCCACGAAAGCCGACATCGGCGAGATTTGCACGGTGTAAGTATCGTTGGCCGAGTACTCAAACAATCCGTAATAAGGATTGAACAGCTCGCGCGACAAATGAAAGAAAAATTCTCGGGACGGCCCGCCGTAATCCAAACCCTCCTCGTGGTCGAAGATCACCACCAGTTTACCTTTCTGCAAGTCTTTCTTCGACGCGGCCATTATACGCGTAAAAGCGTCCTCGAGCAAGTGTTCTCTCCTAATGTGCAACCTGCGCATAAGCATGTAGAGACGAAAGTGTAAGTCTCGCGACGAAACAATAACAATCTGGATATATTTACGAAAACAGCTATGCCATCCAGAGCAAAAAGAAATGGAATAATTTCTGCTTCCTGATAAAAAGTAACTTCTCAGATATGAAAATAGTGAAGAAAAAAAAAACATTTTTTTATCAAATTCTGGGAATAGTAACATACTCTTATCTCCTCAAGTTTATCTTTGGATAACTTAACACGAGTTTGTTTTCATAATATGGTAGTTTGAAAGTTCATAACAAGACCAAGCAGAGATCATGAGACGCGGTATGTCACCATACATGCGCATAATATATTTATATAGCCGAAATGGCGAATAGCGAAGTTCACGCGAACATGGTATGCGCATATATATACATTGGTATCTCGCGTCCCACAATCTCTAGCAGCTCTGAAACAAAGGACAATACGCTTCATAAATACAGAGCAATCGGCAGCAGACGAAACGGCAAAGAAATATATAAAATGCTTATATTTTACAACGGGAGTTCGCGAAAAAAGTGACGTAGTAATTTATTCTGGACGATAGAATTTTTTAGCGACTTGTCAGGAAAAAGTGATAGAAAGTGATTTGTTAAAACTGCAAATAAGTCACTTTTGATCCACCTCTTGTTTTGTAATTTTTCGAACTTTATGAAGAAGGCTGCCCAGTGATAAAAATCCGAAGAAAAAATGGGAAAGATAGAATCTACAAGTGTGTCAAAAATAAGCCATTAGCGCTACAAGAACACACGATGGCTGAAACGTACTTCAATTTACCCGGGCCTTGGCCGTAGCCTTTGCTCTCGAGCTTTCGGTAGAACGTCCGAAGTTTGGCCTCGAAATCTCTTCTGTACGGCGCCGGGGCTCTGGCGGAAGCCCTCGTCAAGCCGGGTGACGCGTGCGGACTACCGAGCGGAGATCTACCCATACTACCAGGTACGTACGACATGATCTCTTGTTCAAATAAACTGTAAAGCGATAACGTGACGATCAGAGAACCGCCGCACAATCTACGGGAAAGGCCGATCAACATACGGATTTATCATCTCTCTCCACGGGCGTTTCCTACCTTAGCAATAACGCCAGAGGAACGTCGTGTCCCATTCTCTGTAACGCTGTGGTTCCCTCGACCCTAATAGTGTTAACCTTCTCCCGCAGCGCGATATTCTGCCCTAATGCGGAATGTCTCTCCTTCAGAATATCTATTATATTAGGCTGACGTAGGAAAGCGACTACTTTGTCATTGTAGGCCACGGGTATGTCGGGCGTAGCGGTTACGGACGACTGCTGCGGCCTAGGCGGCGGTACAGGAGCTTCGTCCAGCAACGTTCGCACGTGTGCGGATTCGGTAGGTAATCGTGGATCGATAAAAGAGGTCGCCTTTCTAGCATGACATATAAAAAATCTCTGAAATTACAATTTCATCTGGTTACAAGACGAGCATTACGGGTATTATCGGGAGGCAGCTCCTCGAGCGGAGTCGGCGAGCTCACCTTGCCCGTTCGGTCGAGCTTCGATTCGTATCCTCTCGGTAACTCCTTGCCCGGATCGGCGAAGAAGTTGATCAAGGCGACGAGGTCTCGGTTGTGCTCGTACCTCGGGAAAATCAACGGGTTCCTTCTGACTCGGCTGATCATGTGCTTCAAACTCGGATTGCGGTTGTAGACCTCCATGGCGTCCGTGTTAGTGTGCAACACGGTGAAGAAATCGGGCCGCGTCAGGAACAACACCGGCGGTATCGTAGTGATGTCGAAGGGCTCGGCACGCTCGCTCGGCGTTCGCTCGGTGTTCTCGAAATGATTGCCGTTCGAATTGTTCGCTTCGCGGTCGATGTTGTCGGGCCGCGAAATGGTGCGTCGCACGCTTTGGTAACGCCTGTCCAGCTGTTGCCGCCGCAGGTCGCAGCCGGTGTTGCGCGTCGTTAAGCGCGTCGGCCTCTGCCACGTAGTCGTGCGATTGATGTGATCTATGTAGAACACTCGGCCGTGGCTGTCGATCCTCGCTTCCCAAGCTGAAACGTGTACACTGCTGATAGTACCACAGATCGACGAAGAGGAGAACATGTTAGTCAGATTCCATCTTCGGGATAGCGAACCGTTTCCTCGCATCTCCGATGTTCACATTCGAATTGAAACCTTTCGAGTTTTCGAGGAAAAGTTCAGCCGGCTCCACACGCGGCAAATGTAGGTGATCATTGACAATTATATTGTGTGCGATCACGTATATTTTTTTATGATATTAACCTCCAACATACGTGATCAATATGTCAGATTGAGACATCGTGCCTTTCAGACATACGTGATAAATTTGGGGGCAATCGCCAAAGTTCGTCTACATTTGCCACATTGTGCGCTTTACACAATCGGGAGGGGTTGATTGTGTATTTCCGTCGACTTTTCTCACCCTCGTACAAATAAAGTACAGGCGATTGAATAAACGCGACACCGACGCAAGATTATTAACTCATCGAACAACCCCCGCGTGAGATGTATCGCATTTTCATTATGGTGCCAAAATTGCCCGATCAAACGAAAGCTCGATTTTTTTCGTCATTATGTTTCGAGATACACAATCGACGAATTCAGTACGAACGATGGATGCCGCGTCACTTACACGGCGGCAGAGGCTCCTCCGAAGATAATGATACGTTGGACGTTTGGCAGACAGGCAACGGGCACAAAGGTTTGGGTCGATGCGTAGGCGTAGGTGGACACTCCAACTGATTGGCCGATTCCGGCCTCTCTCGTTGCCTGTGCGACCTCGGCGAGCTCAACAACGCGATGCTCTTCGTAACCGCTGTCCTCAACTGAAATGTTCGACAATCATCTGCGTACTACGGTCTACACAGGTGCGACCAGAACGATAATCGTAGGAGGCAATCTGTCAACCTTAAGATTCGAGGCCTCGTCAACGTCCACGATCTCGAAACCGAAGCAGTCCTCGGGATGCAGTGGCGTAGGGTGCCTCTGAGAATGCCTCTTGGGTAACTCGGGCGCGCCGCTCGGCAAAGCGTTACTCCTGTGCAACGGCCGGTGTGCGGCCCTCGGCGGAAGTGGTGGCGGCATCGGGTAGAGGGTCTCGTACAAGGACTCGGGGGACGACAGTCCGCCTCTACTGCGCCAAAGTTGATAATACTCCACTCCCTCCTGCGTCACAACTCCGTTGGGCCTGCATTGTCTCTGAAGATAGAGTGATCTCTTTATGCATCGAATCGGTTTTCTTTTTTTTTCAGACAACCACTCTGACGAGGGCCCTTGCATTCGTCGGTTCGGGCTAGTTCGGTATAGTTTCAGTGCAGGAATAGAAAACAAAGGACGAGAAAAACCAACGCGGTCGCACATTCGCTCACCTTCTTCACGTCGTTGCGGCTCGCGTGCTGAGACGACTCCATGTCCGAATTGCTCTCCTCGCTCGACGAACGAGGCTCCAGATCCAGGCAACGCACTTCCTCCAAATGATCCTGTCTGGCAAATGACGACTCCAAGAGCGCCACTGCGTTCTCCTCGAGCTCGGCCGGCTGTACATTGGCAGTTTTGTGCATTTTCTCTAAGATTGGCAGTTTGAACGGCTTGCTCGTACTCGCGGTGTCGTTGTAGCGCGATAAAGTCACGTCGTCTCGCGACCCTTTGCGCCCCAGCAAGACAGCCGCCTCATTCCCGTCGACCGCATCCTCCAGGGAGTTTCTACCCTTATTATTATTGTCCGCCGCGGATGTTCTCGCACCGTTGGTCACGTCGCTACAACGCGTCAGTAAAGCACCCTGTGAATCCAACGGTTCCTTAAACGTGTGTGAAGGCAGAGATGCTAATCCGTCCGTTAATAGATTCGCGTCATTACGTACGTCGTCGTCGTCGTCGTCGTCGTCATCGTCGTCGTCGTCGTCTTCGTTGTAATCGCTAGACGTTTTCAATAATACGTTCGTCACTTGGCCATGGTACACAGTGACGTCGTTATCTTTTAAGGATACTTTGCGCGGCACTGCGTGATCCTTCACTGATTTATGCCCCGACGCAACATCGTCATCAGATCCGCCTTTACACGGATCACCCGCATTTCCCTCAAGACCTTTGCACTGTACAATGATACCATCACTTTCCTCCGTTGCTACATCTTTGCCACAAGCTTCTTCAGAGTCCAAGAGACTGTCGGAGCGCGCCGTCAGCTCTGAGATGTTATGACGAATTTCAGAAATATTCTCTGTCAGCAAGCACTTCTTCCTGGACAGATTTCTGTGAGCAAGGACAATCGATTTTTTATTCGCCTCGTCGTTATTCTCCTCGGTTTGTTTAGCTAATGCCGATGCACTTGTAATGTCCAATGATTCGTCGTCTTCGTTATCAGCCTTTGAATCTAGAAATCAGATAAGTTTTTATCTTCCGATGAACATGAAAAGAACTTTAGAAATAGTTTCAATTCATATCGATATTACTTGTCATCTCTTCGTGGCACAGAGCATCTATTTCTGGCGAATCACTTTCTGCTACAGAACTAGCAGTAGCTGATGAAACTGCATCTCCAGCTGAGTTCAAGTATTTAGTTCTGATATCTGATATAGATACCTGGTCACTATTAACATTTACTACATAAATATTTGTATGATTTGTAGATACACTCGATATTTCTTGGATTGTAGAACTTAAAGTCCTTGATGTGACAGGCTGTTCATTAGATTTCTCAATATCCTCCTCTTGCTTGGAAACACTGCCCATGGCATTTGTTTCAGATGGCATTTTTCTTCAAAACATATTTATAGTCAAAAATTTTACAAAATCCTGCAAACAAGAACATTAATAGGAACTTTAAATTAGAATTAAAAATATGATTCTCGAATTATACTAATATATAATTCTCATGCTTTTTCTTTTGTATCAATGCCACAAGTAAAAAAACAAATAAACATATGCATGCATAGAGAAATCCGTGTTCCTAAGCAATATAGGTAACGTAACAGATCTCTATTATTCGTATATGCATATCACAGTGTAATTGTAATATAACATACCTATAAGTGCCGATAATACAGATAGAATTAAAAATCAGATGAAAGTATTGTGTGAAACGCGATAACAGGTTAAGGATGATTGCGTCGAAGTAAATTAATAATCTGTTGAATTGCCGAGTGCGAAAATTAATTAAAATTATTAACCGATAAACGCAGAAATGTTATCAATACATAATCTTTTCTTTTCAAGCTGATAACAATTAATATATTCCAATGTACACATATGCAAAGTGAAAGTGCAACGAAGAAGTACTGCACGAAGACGCTTACCGATTAATGTCGCATTTTTCACGTGTCAAGTAACAAAATACCGTTCAAATAGCCATTTTATTTGATATCCGCCCGTATATTTACGTGTTGACTTTATTCCTACTAATTACACACGTACACGCGTAAACGGATAATTTTGACAGCGACGTAGCAGACTATACGAACTAGTGGCTGCCTTTCTCGCGTAACAATAATGTAGAATTCACAGCACGTCCGAGGACCAATGTAAAGCCAACGGCACACGATGCTTGTTTTCGTGTTGGATTGCTTGCTGAACAGAAATACTGCGTTCTGATTGGTGTATCGTCATCCATTTTCGGAAATGCACTAACCAAAACGCAGTAGGTCTGTTCGTTTTTGCTGCACCGCTGAACTAGTGCAATAAGTTGAAGTGAGAAAACGTATACTTGTCTCGCTTCAACTTGTTGCACTAGTTCAGCGGTGCAACGAAAACGAACAGATCTTAGATCTCTTGATATCGCAAGAATATCGTACATCATATTCATTATTCTTTTACTCTTCCTGTACATAATAAACAGTTGTGAGGAAATAAATTTTCGGTATAATTACAACGCAGTAATTGGTCTATTTTTTTTAGCTGCTCTGCTGTACTGGTGTAATAAATTAAAGTGAGAAAAAATATATTTGTCTTATTTTAACTTATTAAACCAGTTCAGCAATGCAGCTAAAAAGAACAGACCAAATACTAACACTACGCTTACGTCGCTCATGGAGTTTGCTATTACTTTCATGTTATTGGTCTCAGCTTTAGTAGTGTTTGCGTTTATGGCGTTAATAACGTCTGCCTGAACGCACTCATAGTACTATGTTCGCACTATATTATTCGGCAACTCAGAGTCACGAACGGCGCACTATACTCCCACTCTTTTTTGGCAAAATTCACACCAGGACGACGTTCTCAAACGCAACCTAGACGACGTATGCGAGATTCTGTCAAGCGATGATGATCAGTCACAAAAAGTTTGTGACACTTATTTTCAATAAATTTCACAACGCATCTCGTGTCCAATAGGAAAATGTGTCTCCTAAGAATTACTAAGAAACAAATTCTCCTATTGGGCTCGGAATGCGTCCGAAACTTATAAAAAAAATATATCACAACCTTTTCGCAACTGATTATACAAATATTACAGCTGCATTCGGGGAGTGCGTTTTCAGCGCTATTATGTCATTCTATCCTTCTTTTTCTAATATGCGATAAAGACAAAATAGCGCTGATATCGCACTCTTCAAACACAGTTTATATGTTCTACGGCCATATATTTCGGCCGAGTTAATGGTTTGTTTTATACATTGTTTACAGACAAACTACTCAGGAAGAGGGATGGCGGCCATTTTTAATGACTCGATCATATCTTAATATCTAAATGAATGACATTTAATTATTGTTATTAATTAACCAGACACTTAGAAGTTGATTTCATTCACGCAAAAATACTTTACTACGTTTTGTACTTTTATATTTTTAAATCTACTCACACGTGCGCGCGCGCGCACGCACGCACACACACACAAAACTATACACACATACACACAGAAGTTTCAATTCTATATTATTTCACAAACGTAATACTCTTACACAATACCTACCTACATACATATGTATGATGAGAAAATAGAATAATTTCTTCTTCTTGTGTTTTCTTATGATTTTATAATTATAAAATATATAAATGTAATTTTTAAAAGGCATTACGACTGCGCAATAATATTCAATTTCTATCGATAAGTTTTAAAATAGATTTTTCACCGCCCTTTGTCATTTTATAAGTATCATATGTCCAAATGTAATAAAAAGATATATATCGTGCTTTCGTACATGCGTGTGACGAATCGAAGTAGATTGAATGTGTCACATAAGCGACACAATAAAATTTTCATTTCCTTTTAAATATATTTTTCTTATGAAAAATGTATGAGATATTTATTTAATAAATATGACGTTTTCACAGATTCTCTATAAATCATATTTCAAATATTAAACGTATATTTTATGTTGTATTATTTATCTATTATTATTTAAAAGTTCAAGCACTTGTAGTATTAACTATAATGGAGGCAAGCTCGAATGATGATGAAATTCATCTTCTTTAAAGTGCTCGCTAAACTATATTCGATCTAAAATATACTAAAATTTAATAAAAACTCGTAATATATTCTATAGTACTGATAATTTATGTAAATTGAATAAATCTTAATTTTTGCATAATACATGCTACCGTGCATTGTTTTTTTTATACTAACACCATATATAATTACCGAATATATTTTTTCTCTATATTGTTTAAACTAGTATAATTAAAATTATTTATTGTATTTCTTTATATTGTTTTACCAAAAATTTTATGATAGTTAAAGATATTAATACAATATATATATTTAAAACTAAAATTATATTCTCTCTCTCTCTCTCTCTCTCTCTCTCTCTCCCTCTCTCTCTTTTTCATAAATATTGAAAGATAGTGGAAGCAAGGTAATAAGACAATGAATCAAATTTTGTTTATTTGAACTTGTCTTTCAACCTCTATGATGTCTTTCAACCTCTATGTCACATATTGATAATGTAATAATTTATAAAAAAGAAACGACTCTCAAAAAAATTTGACTTTTTTTTCAATATAACGTGTCTTCGTAGGAAGATGCTTTAACGTTATACTTTCATGTGTGATCTCTATTATTTTAGGAACACAAATCAAGAAAGGATGGAACCTGAATAAGTGCTAAATATACGTTGCGATCAGTTTAATTTACAAGTATTCACTTTATGGCTCTCATAATAATTGCAATAATAATGATATTATTTTACAACTTCGCTCATCGTCAGATAAAAACACACACACCTTCATCTACACATCATCTTCAAAGCCTGCGACGATACTATTTTATGCAAATTATTCACAAAATATTTAAATTCAAAAGCCTATTGTGTATTTTCTCTGTATATTAAGTAATATAATATCGATTATTATACTTTAAAGCTCTACATTAATTTGAACATACACACGACAATCACTATACGATTCATTGTGATTATATCATTTTTTTACCAATCAAACTAATTATGACTTATGCACATAATACCTCACACATTATATCAGAAATTTCCTATCCATTCATGCTCAGTAAAATACACTAATTTACCAAGTATTCACTGAAACCTTATGATCATCATTATATACATATAATGATCAAATAAATGCATCAGAATCATACTAACAAGTTAAAGATGTACATATACATATATGTATATATGTACATATATGTGTATATATACATGTGTGTGTGTGTATATATATACACACACATATGTATACATATGTATGTATCTACACACACACACACACATACACACATATATATACACATATATGTATGTCTGTATGGTAGTTGCTGTTGTGTACTTTTTTACATATAACTTTAAGTTACTCAGACAATTGTTAGATGTACTATGTATTTGCATTCGTTCAAGTTTTATCACCCACACGCGTATCTCTCATTTCATCTGTAAATAACATTCCTCCAATTATTTATTATTTCTTTAGGGAATAAAAATGATTTTTATTGGCATCACTGCTGAACATTGATACGTCTTCAATTATATAAATGAAGAATATATCATTTTACCGAATAAAAAATATGGAACAGGAAGAGTTTCTTTGTATTATTTATATTATAAAAACAAATTCATGTATCAATACATTAGTATAAGCTATCACAAGTAAGCTTACATACATACATACATATTCGTACCGATCCGACTGTAAATTTAAACGGCCAAGAATGCGCACAAAAAATTCTGTGGGTTACATCGTTTTCTTAATTCGCATAGAAATGCCAAAGACGAAACTTAATATAGTAGTATTTTGTCTCAAAATTTCTTATACAGAAATATATGTATCAAATTACTCGACAGTAATTCTGAAGAATAATAACATTATTTTTGCCATTTCCATCGTTTTTTTGTAATTCTGAGTAATGGGAATTGATAGTCTGTAAGGTTTTATCCTACATACGCTTCTAGACAATCGACTTTCTCTGAGAAGTAATTCTTTTTATTGCGTTACATGAAATAGCATCGCTAGCAGGCAATTGTCCCGTTATCCATAACAGAAATTTGAATTTTTTAAAAATCCTATAACAGACAAACAGTCACCACGTTTCGGGCTTACCTCCTTGACAAGGGTGTAGTTTTACACAGATTCGGTTTTAGTAAATAATTAATATTTATCCGTTCTCTGATGGTGTGATGACGGTGATGTCGCAGGGATAATTACAGCTCAAAGGATACAGTAATCCCTTAAACGGTGTTTCTTATTCGGATGTGCAGAAAACGATAAACAAGGACTACTGATACTTCAGTCCTGCATCTCTTCTGGCATTTCGTGAGGATTAAGAATACCCGGTACAGCCATTTGCTGCCTTCTTTTCTCTTCTTGTGCTAGCCGTAGAGCCGTTTCCCGTTCCTCCAAATAAAGCTCTGAATCGTCTTCGCCCGTATATTCCTGTAGGTGCGAGAATTTATTTATTTATTTATGTCCGAATATAGATCTTAATGTATTAATATAACACTTGGTGTGTGTGTGTGTAGGCGCGCACGCGTTCCTGTGCATGCATGTCTTTTGTCAATTTTATACACGAGTCCAAATGTCGAACATTACTTACTCTAATTTGCACGAGGAAATCTCTGAGATGTTCCTTGAACATGGTGATATCTTGATTAAGATGGAATAAACCTTGCACGGTTATTTTAATCTGATTATCAGTTAAATGCGGAAAGGCTGCTCTAAGCAATCTTGCAACGAATTCTTGTATATATAAAGTATTATCAGGTACAGGACCGAGCGGCACCTGAATTTTTCCACGTTCAATCAATGTAAACATATAAGCAAGAATTGTAGCGTGCATCGTAAGGCCTGCAATTAATAAAATTGATAAAACAGCGGTATATTAATCAGTTAGAGACGAACATTACTGAAGTAAATATTTCGATTAAAATTCGAATGACTTTTTACAACCTTACTGTTGTAACAAGAAACAAAATTTAATATATGGAAGTATAATAAATTATTATTCGTAACAAATATAAACATCTATTAGTTATTTATAGATAATTTTTCTTGTTCGTTACTTGAAATTCTGTTACTCGAAATAATATTTAAAGACTCTAGCTCGGAAGTTAATTAATAAAGATTGCGTATTTTTTCAATTATATTTTACCTGCCGTGTGTGATGTATCCGTAACAACACTGAATATATGTTGTAGAATATCTGTAAAGTAGGTCTGATAAAAACTTTGACCCGCTTGTTCATGTTGTTCAATGTTCAGTAAAAGTTGGTGGAGAATCTGTAGTCCAGTATCCGCCACATTCCTCATTGTGTGTTTAAAGGCCCAAATGATCGAGTCAAGGACCAATTTAAATTGTGCTGGTGGTATTGACAGGAATGCCGGGAAACAATGAATGTTCACCGCCTAAGTTGAAAAACAGACAGAGCAATATAACTAATCTTTACTCACATGAGAAATGAATGAATATCGCATCGAATTAAGCTTGCCTGCAGGAGAAGGAAGAAATTCGTTCTGTGTTCAGGGAATTCTTCAAAGTCCTTATTGATCATTTCCAAAGTACATTCAAATACTGCATCGAATATTTTCGGCACCTCGCTAGTGATATGGGCTTCTAGTTTGTTCACTATAGTGGCCATAGCACTAAGCACTTCTGGCTCCCTAGCACAATGGACATTTGTCTTTTGATAATCTAATAAGACGGCGTCCAGCAATGGTGGTATAAAGTTTTCCAGTACCTGACCGTGAGAAATCTCAATTAATATATTTCGTGTCGATGCGAAGGAAAAACAAGGAATCTGAGAGTGAAAAAACGTACCATTTGATGATCACTCGTCCTATTCACCCAATCGGATATTAATTTCAACGTTTCCTTTTTCACTACTCTCATACTCTTTATTAAAGGCTGCTTCATCACTATTTCGCCATTTACAGATATCGCAGCACTTATATTCTCACTCATAACCTAAATGAATGTGAATTCACGTCTTATATATCATTGTCCGCACGAATTCGGCACTTAAATAAACACACACATACCTTATAAACATTCAACATATCTAAGTATATTTTCCCTAACTGTATCACGTACGGGTGTCCAAGAGCTTTACAAGCTCTAACGTTTGTTTTCAAGATGCTGGCGAGTTGTTTTACTGCTTCTTGGTCCTTTAAGACATCCACGTTCTAGCGAGGAAAAAAAATATATATATATAAATTTTTTTAAAATAAACGCACAGTATTTTCTCCCTTTACAGTGTATTGTATTACATACTTTAGATGCTTGACTTATAATATCATCCCAAACTTGATTAGGAAGAAGCATATACTTTTCAATCAACTGCTCCTGCATCAAGGTGTCGGCTTGTGCACTTATCATGTAGCCAACCGCTTCGTAAAATGTATGTACCTATTGCAGAATGCACGTTATATGTGTAATTGAATGTCACATAAATATATTACAGTTCGGAGGAAGGGAGAGGAAGGGAAAGAGAGAAAATGTGAAAATCAAAAATTCCCGAATGGTACGATCTGATATTGTGAAAGTATTTAAATCGTTTCAACCGGATGAAAATGTCAAGCACCGACGGTCAAGCAGAGTAGAACTATCTTACCTGTTGCGTTTGGAGATCGCATATAATGGTGCTAATCGTAGAAAGAATTTCCTCAATAAATGGCAAGGCTTCTCCCACTTGTACGGTGACAAAATGTCGTCTGCACTTCAATGCTATTTTGATAAAAGTGTCGCAGGCCATATCTTGCACTCCGTCATGCGTTTCTGTAACAAATGCACTTAAGTTTCATCATGAGCGACAAAAAGTCCTCGTGATACGAAATGTCTACTCACCATGCATAAACTCAAACAGTTTATTTACAACAGTCTTTAGAAATTTCCAATGGGCTCGGAGAAATCGCGGATACTGACCAACAACGTACATGATATTGCTGGCGATTATAGCCTTGTTGTCTTTACCCTTCTTCTGTTCACACAGACCAAGCAAATCCTTAATTACCGTTACTAAGAAGCGTTTTTCATCCTCTTCGTGCATAGCGCCGGAAATGCTGCCTATCGCCCAGCATAACTGAACACAAAACACGAGATTAAATGTACCATCACATAACATGCACGTTATGTAACGTCAGAGGCTGTCTTGAGATAAATAATTACCGTGTTGAGATTTTTCCAAGACCATTCCGTACCGTTGACTTGGTTTTGTAATTTCTCGGTCATCACTCTTTCAGTATCCATGTAATCGAGATGAGTAAGATACACGAGAGTTTCTCGCATATTCTTATAGAGATTTATAGAGTCGGTGTCTTTCATAAATTCTCTGACAACTTCACCGTTCTCATTTTCTACAACGAGCACCTCCTCGGGTTTCGCCATTCTGCTAATCATAATATAACGCACTTTTGTCAAAACTGGGCAGTAGAACACTCTACGAGTGCCGACGTTTATTTTAGTCACGAAAAGTGGCGATGTAGTCATAAAGGGGTTTTCTTTGTACAGGTCAGCGGCCAATCCATTCCAATACTCCAAACAAATCTTAAATATCTCAACTTCCTCAACCTCCGAGATAAGAACGAGATAGTGTAATGCCTTTAATAGTGTGTCGTTCAGTTGCTTCTTTTCTATCAGCTCAGCATGGTCTTTGAGAAAAGTGCAGAGAAACATGGCTAAATTCTGAATAAAATTCTGCTCTTGGTCTTGACCAGCTCCGTATGCCTCGCGTATGTTGGTTTCCAGCGGGAGCATCAGCTCCAGCTGCTGCATCGTATTGATAAATAACACGACAAACATGTCGTCATAAGTCGCCACAGAGGAGACGGCCGCAATTTCAGTGAGACACTTTAGAGTAACATTCCGAAATATTGGTACGTTCAAAAACTGCAAGAAAAAGTTATCTTAGAAATGTAACAGCGGAATATTGACGATGAAGTTACGCGTCTTCACGGGGGGGAAATGAAGAAACAATTGTAGGAAACATATGTAAAGTATCATACATAAGACTCAATTTACCTTGAATATTAAAGTAGTTATTAATTTCGTTTCAAAAATATATCCCAAAGGTATCCAGTTTAAAAACCTTAGCAGTGTCTCTAATGTGACCGCCACTAACGGAACATTTTGTGAATTGTCCATCACAAATTGGCAAAGCTGGAATATCTGTGAAAATTCGCTGCACATCGTATCCTTTAAGTGCTTTGCCTTTGTCTGGGTCATTTGGCCGCTAGAAAAGTCAAATACTTCCTCTGACAAAAGTTTCAGGATGGCCATGTTATTTTGACAGAGACTCTCGTTAGTTTTACTCGCTCCGACAATGTCACCGATAAAAGATTCCCAATTTTTTGGCCACTCACGCTTAAGCACCTTTATGCAGGAAACATTGATGATTAATATGAGCAATGATATCCTGACAACAAAATATAGATCGTTTTTCAAGTTTACTCACCTGCACAAGAATCATGTTGAGTTTGTTTAAGTAAACTTTGGAAGCTTCCATTGTTTCCGGATCGCTGCTTGTTTTTATGATAAGGCCTACGATGTACTTTTTTATACCCTCGCATTGATTTCTTGGTAATACTTTCCATCGTGTTTTTATAACTTGCTCCAATATTTGCAAGCCATAATATTTCGTTTGTTGATTCTGTACAATAACGTGTCGATCAAGTTAATTGCAAGTACATGCAGGCAATAATAATGAAGAAACTGATAACCTTGCAACATATTTACCTGTGAAAATTCTAGAATAGTATCTACGCGTGTCCAAGCATTTGGATGTTCTTTAAGCGTCGTTAACACTTCCTGAGCGACTCTCTGTTGCTCACCTATCCCAGTATACATACATCCTACTATATTGTCGAGTAATGTTATATCCAATTTCTGATTAAAGTCCAATAATTTAGAGGCTTGCTCAGCCAAAGTTGCCATTATGTATAGTAACTATGTCCTTCCGTACGTCTTATCCTCTAAATAAAAGAGAACATGCTGTTATGTTTTGTCACAAGGTTTGAATAAATATGTGTTAACACGTATGTGAGATTTGTACAATTAATTGTATCAATACTGTTCTGTGTGCCTGTATTCAGCATTAAAATTACCACGCAATAAGAAATAAATCTACGAACTAAAGGGAAATATACCTCATTATTTACACAATAACATGGTTTAACCTCTTTGTTCTGCAAAAAACAGCAAGAAATAACGAACCGTACTGTCCTGTTGCGAACATACGGGCACACTGGTCAGCATCGATGCATTCAATTATACCCAAAACCAGCACTAAGCTGGATACATTAATTTAACACTGATTTCAATTGCATATTATAGGGTATCTTTAATTGTAAGATCGGAGGACCACGAGGTAGCGAATAGGGTGTTAATGCTACCTGGTTTTTCTCTCATAAAGTACCGCGGCTCTTAATTAGCGGCTTGGCGTGGAAAAAGCATCGTTGGGATCGCGCGACGATGTCAGAGTCGCAGGAGGTACGGCGAACACGAGTATTTGGAAACAATAGTGATAAGTGTGACAAAAGTGGCATGGCACGCAGCGCGTGTTGGTCGCGCCTCCGTTCGCGCCGTTCGAGCCAGAAATCGAGGAGAGCGCGAGGAGCATCGGCGCGGACCGAGTATAAAGGGACTCGGTGGCGACTCGGTGCCGTGAGGAAAAGGTCACCGTACCGCCCGACCTAACCTACATCTGACAATAGGAAGCAAGGTTATGTGAAATAATCGCGGGTACAATTATCGCGCGTGGACGTAAACAACGTTATTCCCGACGGCGGGGCTCGGTCGGGGAAGGCGGCCCACGATGCCGTCGCGCATTGGCGTTTTGGCGTCCCCGCGGCGGGCTCCGTCCGTTGCGTCGTTGAAGTCGGCAGGCCGCGCGCGAGAACGACGCGCCAACTTACCGCATCCACTCTCACACACCGTACTCTCCCCGTTCGGAAAATGAAAAGAAGCACACGTCCCGCACCGACGATCACGGCGGTGTATCGATGCAAATCACAAGCGTAAAAGGGTCAAACACACAACTGCCGATTCCCGCGCGCCCGACCAATTTCGTTCCTCGTTTCACTCACATACACGCACACACACACACTCGTCATTCCACACTGTCGCTCCCTCGCGCGCATCCTCCTCTCTCACTCGCCCGTTCGCTCGCTCGTTCTCTCTCTCTCTCTCTCTCTCCTTCCTTCCTCACTCACTCACTCACTCGTCCTCTCTTACTCGTTCTCTCTCTCGTGTTCCCTCTTACTTTATCTTCTGCACGTACTCCCTCGTCTCTCCCTTTTCTGTCTTCGCTACTTTTGCGACGGTCACCAGCGAGGAGAGGAGACTGACTCCGCGAAGTCGCGCGAGATACCCACCGAGGCCGTTCTTCGTCGTAACCTCGTGCTCTTAACCTCATACGAGAGCCGCTGTCTTTCTCTCAACGTCGAAGACCGATCGGAAACAAGCGCGAAAGGCGTTCGCACCTACTACGTCTTCCCGAAAATCCAACCTCGAGATTTTCGAAAATAATAACAAGATGGCCGGAAAGTTTACGCGACCATTGCGGATAAACTGTGATCACGATTGGCCCTCACGAACAATCCCTGGCCAATAGACGTGACGTTAAACGGCTCTTTCCGGTGACGTTGGACTAGCGTCGCTGACGTCATGTATACAACACGTGCGCTTAGTTTTGACTTGAGAATTCTCGTTTCTCGGTCCAACCGACCGGATTAACTTAACGTTATGCGCGAATAATACAAAAAAATTACAAACATATTCTTAGGAACAGCAAAAATTATATCAATTCACCGCTGATTCTCTCATAAATATTTCATAAATTGTTATTGATAATCTATTAAATGGATGCGTAGGTCTGAAAGAGAGAAAGAGAGAGAGAGAGAAAATTGTAATATTTAAATGAAAAAGATCTTTTATCTTTCAATAAAAAGTTCGTCTGTCTAGTTTTTGAGTTGTACTATTTTTAAATAAACGATTCGTCTTATCTGTCGTTGAGTCGTACTACGATCTCGTTTTTTTCTTTTTTTTTTTTAATATAAAGAGTATACGAAAGTAGTGCGGAATTTAGAAACAAAGTCTATTCAATACAATTAATTTAAATATTATTTAATACTGAGGCGCAGAAAGTAAATTAAGTACGTTATATCGGGGTAATCGTATTAAATACTACGATTCTTCAATAAAGACGGTGGCGGTTCGTGACGAAAACTTTGGAACTAAGTGAAATTATTATCTCTAGTGGAGGATTCACGTAACATTTCAAATATGATAATGCGATGTCCAATAGAAGAGTTCGTTTTCTACAGTTCTCTAGCGACTTCGGGACAGTTCCACTTAACGCTCGCAACGACACGAGCGTTATGCTATCTTTATTTAACATCCAGCGAAAAACAAAGATGCAATTTCGTATCCCCCTTTATATTTCCGAAAAACAGTTTTTCCTGACATTGGATGTCAGATATCGGATATCAGGCATCAAATATCAAGAGTGATATTACTCAACTGTTGTACAACTTTTGTGTTTTCTGAACGTAGCCACTCATTGGCTACGTTCAGCGGAGAAAGCAACTTTGCACTGTTGTAAAATTCGTAAATCTGATTGGTGTATGCTCTTAATCGAATCTAAGAACATACACCAATCAGACTTGCGGATTTTACAACAGTTGCAAAGCTGCTTTCTCTGCTGAACGCAGCCATTCACAACTGCCTAGAATTTAACATTTCTTCGAAAAAAACCTTTCATTTTTCATCAGTCTCTGCTACGAATCGCCATTGTTTTTAATGAAAAATCAAGGTCATGGTATAATTCACGGCAAATTACTTTTGTTTGCAAGTAGTACGACTCAACAGCTGATCAAATATCCCTTTAATTTTCAAACAGCATGACTCAAGTTAAAAGACCATTTTATTATCAAATGACTCTCAAAAATCGGACGAATGTTTTATTCGTTAGTAGTACAATCGAACAGCGGACTAAATAACATTTTGTCTCTATTTATCAACGTGAAGCAAAAGTCTTTTTAACCTGGCGATAAATTATAATACTGAAAAATGAAGATACATGTATGACTGGTTTTGTGATAATTAGAATGAAGTATTGTATGCAATAATTAATCAAATTTGAAAATATTGAATAGATAATCGATCATTTAACAAAAAATAACTCGAATTCATCAGCAATATATCACACACACAGCCTGTTCTTTTTAGCTGCACTGCTGAACTAGTGCAATAAGTAAAGTCAGCGGTACACTTGTTTTCACGCTAGATTGCTTGCTGGATGGAAATACTGATTGGTGTATTACCATCCATTTTTGGAAATGCACCAACCAGTATTTCTATCCAGCAAGCAATCCAGCGCGAAAACAAGCATCGTGTGCCGCAGCGTTAAAGTGAGACAAAGCGTCTCATTCTAACTTATTGCAGCAGTTCAGCAATGAAGTTAAGAAGAACAGACCAAGTGTGATGAGTGGTAAATAAATGTCAAAAAATTAAGTCACTTTGGAAAAGGATATTCTCGAATGTGACAAATTAAGCGCGATGTCTTGTCAAATTAAAGGAATTGCGAACATACCGGACATAAGTAACATTAAGAAATTGCTCTATGGTGATGCCATTAGCAAGTGTAAGTTTTATTCAATAACAAAGTAAGATTGATGTAAATCGAGATCTATCCTAAACAGCTGTGCTTTACGTTTTAGTCGATTATGTGCCGAGCAATGAATTACCTCTGCAAGACTGTCATGTATCATTGTCATCAGTTGGAGATGTGCTTGTTATGGCATGGAATACAAAAATGATTATATTTGTTTGTAAGTACAAATGTCATCTTTCTGTTAATCATTCATTGTTGCCACATATATAAATATGTAAGCATTTTTTTATCGGTAAATATAGTTTGTGTCTTTTCTTGAATCAACGAGAAATTAAAAAATCACATAATTAGCAAGATATCCAATATACTTTAATATCTGTTAATAGCAAGATGGGATTCGCAAGAGTTAGACGATGTAAAAAATAAATTTCACATAACATGGCACGGAGAAGTAGTGAAAGAACAAAAGTGAGTGATACTTTTTCAAGACAAGATAAAATAATATATTTACGATTATAATCAAGTTGTATATTTTAGCGAATGGATAACATCAGTGATCTGCTTGCCTTTAATATCTTTAGGAAAGGCCAGTGGCCCGGATTGGACTTGTATAGCTGTTGGATATAACACAGGTTTTGTTAGATTCTACACCGAAGTAAGTGTATAATCTTTATTTTTGTTATTCCACTTTATTAATTCACCATATTAATTTATTTCTCATATTAGACAGGCGCAATGCTTTTGGGAGAACAGATTCACAATGAGTCAATTCTGGGAATAAAATGTCAGTCGTTCTGTTCGGTGAAACACGGAGATGCTGGCTATAGCGAAGAAATCTATATCTTTTACAACAGCGGTGTCTGCATATTGCAGGGATTTCCCTTATTCTCGACTTTACGTGCCTGTAGAAACCACTTAGCTAGAGGTATGTTACATTGGCCAAGATTTCACGAAAAAAAATAATTTTGTCACAGTCATAAGAAAAATCATCTAGATTGATAAATGGATAAGATGGATAAATGTCTGGCAAACACGTCACATGTGTGTTGTATCTAATCAATATAAGTGACAGAGACAGAATTTTTATCTGAACTATTTGTCTAATTTAGCAAGAAGATCTTTTTGTGGAGCCCATCCAGATTAAGGCCAATCACATTTCTTATTAAAAATCAGTAACAGAATTTTCTTGCACATATTGCTAGAATGTTGCTACCGTAAATTACATGTACCACAGACAATATGTCCAGCAGATAGAAAAAACATTTCCCTGAGTGTTCAGTCCGATAACTTTGTAGTCCAAGCGAAGTGCGACGATATGCCGCCGGTCACGAGTTTATCATACAAGAAATGGGCATTCAAGAGCCAAGACATCTCGAATGATTCGGAAGTAATCGGCACAACGTCGATAAATAGCTTCGATCATTTGATGACCGCTTCGATTTGCGGCGGATACAACGCAACGTACAGATCCAGCGCGCCGCAACACAATTTGGTCCTCGCTACGGGGAAACGGCCGTTCGTAGGATTCCATTACGCGCTCGAAGGCGGCAACGCGCCCGTCTTGTCGGACGTTGCCATTGCTATGGCCAGCAAACTGGCCAGCGCTATCGGCACGGCGGTACCGTACGTACCGATAAGTTTCTGTTTTCGATCTCTTCCCCAAAAATGAACGATCCAATTGATCAGGCTCGAAATTCCCCGCCAGATGGTTTCGCAGCAGCTCGAAGAATGCGACACCCGAGACGTTGAAGAGCAACGTTCACGATTCCGTGGAAACGATGGCTTGTCGGTTCGGCTTAAGCGACATCATGAGGGAGGGCGATTGCATCACCTGCAGTCCGAATAAGATGTTATCGGTTATATCGGACGCCATGGGCCGAGTGATACTCATCAATAACAGGAAGGGTATAGCTGTGAGAATGTGGAAAGGATATCGCGATGCTCAATGCGGCTGGATCGAGGTCAACGAAGAGAGAGATCGGGGGATCCACAAGAATATCAATAGACACGTGCAGAAAACCCCGTTGCGCACCACTCTGTTCCTCGTTATTTACGCCCCGAAAAAAGGTGTGATAGATATTTGGAGCATACAGCAGGGCCCGAAGATCACTACTTTTACTGCCAGTAAAAACGGACGGTAAACGATGGATTATTTTTGCTGCTTCACCTTTTTTTTTTTTCTTTTCGTTTCCCAATTTTTTTACACTTTTTTCCGCAAAGTCAATAATGCTCGATATGTGCACGTAGATTATTGTACATCAACTATGGTTTCCTGGGCATGAACGACAACGCTGCTGTTGTGTCTAAGAACAAAGCGCAATACTCGTGCGTGTTTATGGATCCGCTGGGCGGACTGAAAGAAATTTGCGTCCCATTTCATTTCGCGCTCAATAGCAAAAATGGAAAACGTGCGCGCGACATACATCTGCTTAGGAAACTGAGGACGTTCCTGCGAGAGGAGGAATTCGACGAGGAAAAATTGATTTCCGAGGTCACCAACACCTGTTTGGAGTTAAAGACCAATGAGATCAGGATACAGACAACGGAGGTATTGATGAACAGCAAACATATTTTGCCGAACGCTTTGCTTGCCGCAACGAACTGTTTCGTGGCGAAGTCGCGTGAGTATTGCTGCAATGTCGAAACGCAGTCGTACGAGCAAATTGTCTGATCGATTCAGTTTACAGAAGAGGAGGGAGAAGAGGAGGAAAAATTGGAACTTACTGCCAAGATGCTCTATCAATTAACGACGCAATTACAGCGAATGGTCACATTTTATAAATACGTTAAATCCCAACTCGACACCGCGCCCGAATACGACATGGTGACAGCCGGTGGTGCGCCGAACGCCAGAAGTTTGTCCTCGATACTGTTTACTTCAGAGCGGGAGATACACCGTATCATGAAATTGGCCAAGACGTTGAACAGCTTTGAGGACGCAAATGCTTCAACGGAAACTAAGGTCAAGTTTCAAGAGGACGGGAAGGCGTTTTTCGACTTTCTCTCGTGCTTCGAATTCGGCGCCTCGAGATTGATCGATCTACGGAAGGATTTGAAGGAGGAGAAGATACACGAGATCGGTACGTACTTAGTGATGCACGAGAGCTCGAAATTCGTTCTCATCGAATGTGTGCTTTTCAGCGCGCCTGATCTACCAAGGATGGATGTACTCTAACGATGTGAAAGAGAAATGGCAACAGGCTGCTAAAGACAGTAACATTCAGCCATTCATATTCATGCAATTGGCATTGATCTATTGGACGCGCAAGAGGGAAGTCGTGGTTTCTGAGGTGGAGCTGAAACGCTTCACGCAGCTTCTGCATGTCATCTGTTTGTTAACCGGTGAGTTCTCAATTGTCTTCTCGGGTGATCGTTCGTGATCACCGTGGTGCGTGAATTGAATCGAATTTGAACTCGACAGACGTGGAGGGAATATGTGTCGAGTACAACGAAGCCTCTTTGTGGTGGAGAAATGTGCGCGCAATCCTCACGGAATCTACGGAACCTTTCAATGCGCTCACCGCCGCACTGGCATGCAGGGCGAACGCCGTGATCATGGAAAGGTATAAGGAAAAGTTGCAATATCAGAAGTCTCTGGGAATTAGCGAGGACGAAGGGGAGGACGTTAAGAATGGGAATAATACGATGAAGATGGATGAAGTAGAAACGCATGACATTACGCCGGACGACGAGACGCACAGTTCAAACAGCGAATGGGAAAATGTTAGTAAAGACACTTGTCAATTTACACTGTTGATCGGCAATCTCGAAGACGTTACCGTTCTGAATGCTGTTGTTAGGTACGCATATATATAACGGAGTATAAATAATTAAACTATATATCAAGATTTCTTTTCTCTGTTTGGCGCACAGGAATAATAAATACATTGTTTTTTTAGCCAGCAGTTTTTACCAGACCAAACGACGCAATTCTTTACTCTACCCTTTACAAAATGCGACGTTTCATTGTCGTTGATCCTCTCCAAAGGCAAAGGTATGCATGAATTTTTTTCATTACGCGTTCGTATCGATTAACCAAGAAAGTTCGTATGACTTTGACGTCACAACTTTCTGGAACGAAAATTGGAAATAACTTCGCATACCATCGTTGACTGGTCACATTTTATTTGAAAAGCTATTTTGTCATGGTGTATCGTAAACTCGAAGCAAATTGGCCGGCCGTATTGTTGAGATTGATGAAGCAAAATTTGGCAAGAGAAAATACCACCGGGGACGTATTATTGACGGACAGTGGTTGTTTGGCGAATTCGAGAGAGATTCAAAAGAAGTATTTGTGTTTCGGACAGATCAACTGAGACATTGTTGAATGCGATAAAAGCAATGTTCTACCGGGATCCACGATTATTTCTGATTGTTGGAAAGCATATAATTGCTTAAATACGGAAGGATTTTAGTATCTGACTGTTAATCACTTTTATAATTTCGTAGATATAGAAGCAGAATATTAAGCGTATTTGTTGAGAAATCCGTTCTAACATCCCTCGTTATGGACGTCGCGAGTACCATATGGATATCTGCTATATTGCAGAATTTTATTTTAAACGAAAATATTCGGACCATACCCAGCGGTTTCATAAGATCTTTGAAATCATTGCGCTCGGTAACGAATTAAACCGCGATAACGAAGGAAACCGTGGTGAAAAATGATTCATGATAAAAGAATTAGCCAAATCAATTAAAAATGTTGTTGAAACATGTTAGTAAAGCAATATTTATGCTATGTAGCAAAATAGATGGCACTAATAACAATACTTGCGTGCTTTTATTTTTGTTCTGTTTTATCGTTATATTAATCTAATATAGGATTAATTAATAATTAATTAATACTTTTTTATTGTTTATGGCTGCATATCTTTGAAATACGATTAAAAAACTCAATGTACAATTTGAAGACTCGGTCTCCAATTTAAGCAAAAATTCAATGTTTATTTTTGTGAAAATTATTTTTTTTATATTATCAATAGTATTTATTGCTAATAAATAAATGTTCTAATCTTTTCAATACTTTGTTGCAATTTCAGTCTTAAATCTTAAGGGATACGATATTCTACGTACAATCATATATTAGAAAAAATAGTTAAAAACATAGATAGTTTACATGTTTTTCGGGCTCTCCCATTTGATTATCACTATTGGAATAACAACAAAGGTATTTATTAAGATTGCGGTAAAAGAATATCAAAATTCGGAAAAAGTCCTTATTCTACATAATTACCAAATATTCTTCTAGATCTCTCGTGGATCTAAAAGTATATTTCAATCACAAGCAATAATCACTTCGTTTCGACGAATGTAAACTGTATTGTTTCTCTTTGAATAGGCTCCGTGTCAGAATTGGTCGCGAAGTGGCTCAGTACAACGGGCATCGATCCGGCACGGTTGATCGACACAACCGACATCGAGTTCGATCAGCTGCAGTTATCAATGGATTCGTTGCAACTAAATGACGCGCTGGATGAGGCGTCCGCTATTGATGTACCTCAGCAAGAACAAACGAAACTTCTTTCGTTGTCTGTGGAGATCGGAGACGAAGCGAAAGTCGATTCGACCGCGGAAGCGTGCATTTTAGGCAAGTGATGTATCTTTCATTTATATAGGGAGTGTTCCAGAACCACCGTGTGTCCTAAACACGACAAATTCTTTGGGACAAGGCGAAAATTCAAATCCGAAAATGGTGAGGCTGCAATGATTTTTAAATTATTAGCGATTAAAATTGTTTATGACCGTACAGTTCACATTTTCCGCGCTCAATTATCATGATGGAAAAACAGATTAAAAAAAAAAATATATATATATATATATATTGGGTGTGGGAAAAGTTCGTGGCGTTATTTTAATAAAATTCAAGTGTTTTTCTTAGAGTATTAAAATCAATTTATTCAAACCAAATATGCTCCATTATTTTCAATAATATTTTGCCATTTTTGCAGAGCCATAATCCCATCGCGATAGAACTTCGGTGGTTTCTGGTCGAAAAACTGCCTCAAGTGATTTTCACAGGCCTCTTTTGAAGCCAGCTTTACACTATTAAGAGAGTTCTGCAGAGACCTAAACAAACGATAAGGTGCTATGTTATACGGTGGATGCATCAAAACTCTCTAGCGAAGCTCTCGCAATTTTTGCCGAGTCAGCAAAGATGTGTGTGGTCGAGCGTTGTTGTGATGGAAGACATCATTTCTATTGATCAATTCCGGCCGCTTCCTTTCAATTGCTTATTGTAATCTCTCCAATTGTTCACAGTAGAGTTCGGAATGAATTGTTCGACCGGGCGGTAACAGCTCATAGTGAACGATTCCCTTCCGATCCCATCATACACACATTACCACCTTCTTCGTCGTCAATCCAGGTTTTGCGATTGCTTATGCCTTCTCTTTTTCCTTTGTCCACGATTTTTTTCGATTGTCGTGCGTGACTCATTTTTCATCACCAGTTATCATTCTCTTCAGAAACGGCTCAATTTCATTCCGTTTCAGTAGCGTATCGGAAATGTTAATTCGGTCCATCATGCTCTTAACGCTCAACTCGTGGGAAACTCAAACATCGGGCTTCTTTTTGTATTCAGCTTTGTGTAAATGATTCAACACTATTTTGTGATCAATGCCTAGTTCCCTGGCAATCTCCACATTGCTCACACGCTCAACTTTTTCCATGATTTCATCGGACTTTTCGGTGATTGGTCGACCGAAACGAAGTTCATCTTTGACATCGAAATTTTCAGTACGAAAGCGAGCGAACCATTTCCGTGCTGCTGATTTTGATAGAGTATTTTCACCGTAAACAGCACAAATTTTTTCACAAGCGTTCTTGCTTTTATCGTAATGATAAGTGCGAATCTTTTCCTTATTTATCTCAAAATAAAATAACTTTTGATCCACTTTACCGATTTCAATCTTTTTCGGCTTAAAACAAAGGTTGAAATGTCACGCGTGTCTAGTGTTGTCGATGCGATTAGTAGTTACCGAGTGCTGAGCATGTAATGTCATCTAGTGCCAAACGCCACGAACTTTTTCCCACATCCCAATATAATATGTAAATTTTATTATTATTCAAGGTGTTCCAAATCATTCTCGGTTTTCGTATTGTGTGAGGTAGAACGAGTGAAACTGAGCAGAAAAGTCATGTGCCAAAATTCGCTATAGTTAGCGAGGAATTAATTATTTTGTCTGAGTTAATAATGAACCGAGCGAACCGAGAACGGTGCGTCTCATTATGCAAATTCTTTTATTTTTTCAGACAATATGGTTATGCTGAAACGGCACTTCCCGTACAGTTTAACGAGCAGCGTCTTACTGGCCAATCTGTGTTGGGAGTTCGCGATGTCGTGGAACAAAGATGTATCTCAATTAGAATCGCTAGCAGCTGCTTTGGCTGTTTTACGACAGATCCCCATGAAGCATATGAGACACGGTAGATGGCGTTTGCATTGTTGTTCTCCCGTTGCAGAATACAAATCTCGGACAGATGTTCCTACTTACGTGTAACACTCACGTTTACATTCGACAGGCGTTTGCTGTCTGCTATGGACGCTTCACATAAAGAAACGCATGGAGGCGGCGGCGAAGCTGATGAACAAACTCGGAAAACTACCCAAGGAAAGATTGTGCATGCAAGACATCGGCCTATCGGACATTCAAATGACAACGTTCCTACAACACTGCATCACTTTCCTGGATATATTTCTCGATGTTAGTATGTTGAAGGCGTATGTAGGAGACACGAGCAGCACGATAAGCGCAACACGAAATTACACTGCATCACGAAAATTGTTGTATTTTATAATTGGCCATAGGTTATGCAAGAAAGATCCAAACTGCATGGAGAGTACATTTTGAGAAAAATAAAATGAAAATTTGATGCGTGATTTAAAAAAATATAGATAGCAGTGAGAGGTTCTTTACAATTGTTTAAAAAATCAGGCATGGGACATTTTCTTTCCTGTAAGGATATTCATTGACAAGCTTGACTCTTAAAAAATAGATAAATAAAACGCAACTAATAAAAAATGGCACTAGTGGGAAGTTTTTTTTTATAGGTGCCCATGACTTGGGTCTTTTTGTTTTTTTTTTTCACAGAAAGACATATAAATTACCAGTTGGTAACGAGATTTTAAAAATAAATTTTGTATATTGAATATTTTTTTTTACGTAACTAAGGCCAATTATAACTTTCTCGTATAAATGGGTCGTTTTATCATTTGCGTAGGCTGAGATACTCGAACGGGGAGACAGCGCGACGATCAAATCGGAGGAATTGTGGGAGGGGCACCCCGGTGGACCGCAACCGTTCGCCACATTGGCCATCTCTCAGACGCCAGCTTGGTACGACTTGGTTTTGTTACATGTGCAAGTGGCTAACGTCTTGTACATGATAGCGTGTCTCAATCTGAAGATGCTGAAATCATTGAATAACCTGTTTGAATCCGTGGTAAGTAATTGGATTGGTCAAGCTAGAGGGACTTTTTCGATTTCTCGAGTGACATTGGAAGCTATTCGGATGATGATGACGGTTGCTCGACAATTTCTCAAAATAAGTTCACCCATCACCAGTCGCTTGTACGTTTACATACGAACACATAGCTTGTTGTTCTCAGGTGCAGCCCTATTTCTTTCAAGATATCACGGACAAAGCGATGCTTACCTGGTACCGGGACGATAAGAGGGATAATACGCGCACGGAATTTTTATGTAAAGTAATCACAGCGTCGATGGAATTCATCCATCGAGAGACCAGCGACGGTACGACGGTTAGCTCCACGCAAGCTATCTCATGGATGGGCAAGTGTCAGACTTTGGCGTCCATCTGGAAGATTAACAACGACGAATTGAGAATACATCAGGTCTGTCAGTTGTACGTAAACGGCTTCGATCGTCTGGCGGAAGAGGTAGGTGTGATAATGCGAATCGTTTATTATTGCCTGTATATATACATACGAATGTGCCGTATAATTACAACGATATTTAAATGTACCGATGCGGTATATACAGGATGATTTAGAACAGCTGCTTCTTTTTTAAAAAAATATATGGCTGACTGGATTGTGAGGCTTTTCTTCTCCCACAACTTTGTCTAAAGCTTAGTTTTTGAATTATAAAAAGAAATTGTTTATGTTCGTTGCGCGGGTTCGGTACAGAAAGAAGGCAAAGTTACGTGGGACATTGTGATCAATTGATCGCTGTAGAATATAGATTACATATTATATATATATATATATATAATTTTTTTCCGTTAAAAGCAAACCAGCTAGTCAACTTTTTAAAAATAATATTCAATAATATCCAATTAAAAAAACAGGTGCGCTGCTCCTGACACTCATTGCCTATTTTTTTTAGATTCGTTCGTAAATATTTCGAATAAATTTTGATTTGAGGTGGACAAACAAGAATTATGGTTTGGCAAACGCGGACAAATTGTAGACAAACGATTTCACTACATAATTTCAAAAAAACACAGGTGTGTTCATGACAACACAGTGTGTCATTGCCTGTTTTTCTGACAAGCTTGATAAAACAGCTTAAAAATAAAATCGCAATTCTTCACTTTATGAACATTATGTCAGAGTCATTGTTACTTTCTATTCTCTCATTGAATCTTTTGTTTTATCTTTAGAGAAGCTAGCTATTAAATATGATTTCTTGCGGTCGAGTTTTTTTTTTAAAGGTTCAGTAAGTAAGAAAAAAAAACAACAGATTTTTTCTTAGAAATGAGAAAAAGTAAGATGTTTTTAGAATAAATGAGTAAAATTGAGGAAAGTGAGTCGCTCCCATGCATGATCAATGTATCAGATACCCGGAAACCAACTGGACTTTTCCACACATGACACAATGACAACGTTGTTAGAGTAGCTGCTAAGTTTGAACATTCTTTTCTATTGTATTATAGAGAATATCTGAACAAAAGAGACCCTTAGCATACTCGCCTACCTCCTGCACCCGACCTATATAATAAGCAAATCATTTCCTTTTATAACTCAGAAACTAAGTTTCGGATAAAGTTTAGGAAGACAAATCCGTCGGAAATATAACTTTTTAAGGACAAGCGGTTATTCCGAAACACCCTGTACATCTACTCATGATATGTACACATACAATCAGATAATGACGGCGGTAAGCGACGTCGAACGCTTGGCTGCGGATCTGCTGCCCGTAGCTGGAAGAAGAATGATGGCGTATCTCTCGAGAACACCTAATCTCCTGGAAGAGGTCTCACGAATAAGTCCGGCGCTCACGAGATATCTGGAGAGCCTGGTGAGTCCCAACGTCAATTTCGTCACACATTCGTCGGGGTGTTTCTCGCCTCTCTGACTGTAGAATTCTTTCCAGAACATGCCCGGGGTGATCTTTACGAATTGCTCGAACGATGACACCGTGGAACTGATTCGCCGGGTGTCGGTGCATTTACCTAAAACTCACTGTGATTATCATCTCGCGGAGTTGATGTTAGACGCGACGTTCATTTATCAGGGCAACCGCTAGATTCTCGACTCTGTCACGTATCCTATGACAATGTATGAGGATTCCGTGAAGCTGCGCGACATGTATATAGTGTTACAACGAAATGACATTGCTGGAGTAATTCTGCGATTTTGAGGTAACGTGTCTCCTAATGAAAAAAGACGCACTACCTACGTTCTTGTGCATGGTAATGCGAAAGTCAGTGAGAATGAAACTACAAGCTCGTGAGCGGCTTAATTACACGCCGCGAGCGACAATCCTGGCACAGCGTTTCTCGCTTCTTATCCCGGTATTCACGGTTAGATTTTATGTTTAAAGTCGTCTTAGGTTCATCTTCAGATGCTGCGTAGCCAATAGGCTTGTTCTTAGCTGAACTAGTGTTACACTGAAACTTCACTCCTTTCCCCTTCAATGCTAGGTATTATACATTTGTCTCGTTCTAAAGATAAAATAGTAGTCTAATCGGCTAAAACAAACAAACCTAATGGAATGAAACGTCTGAAGATAAACTTAAAACAGTCTTGTGGTCGTTCAACAATAGCGTCAAGTATGCAGTAAGACGTAAGCTTATAGTAATTGACCAACTGGATTCTTACCCCTTGTCCGCAATCTTGCTTGAAAACGTGAGCAGTAATCAAATTGACCAACTACGGTAGTTTGTTAGAAGAATAACGATCGTTAGCCAATTTGCTTACTGTTTATGTTTCAAAACAAGATTGTGGACAAGGGATTAGTTCAGATCTACAACAGATGTAGTAAGCTTTAAGCCGGAAGAAATTAACCAATTGTAATCGAATTATAGGAAAATAATCAATTGTGATTGGCCAATTTCTTACGGCTTAAAGCTTATTACACCTGTTGTAGATTCGGGCGTATGGTTCAAAAATAATCGATTATGGTTGGTCAATTAGCTTACTACTTATGTCTTACATGCAGACTTTATGCTATTATAGAACGGTCTTTAAATATAAGATCTTACTATGAATATCGTCCATAGCACCCGGGCTCAAGGGAACCGAATGTGTGTGTGTGTGTGTGCGTGCGTGTGTTCGTGTGTGTTTGTGTTGTGTTTTATCCTCCGTTGATGCTGTTGTATCACAGAACGAAGCAATCGTTCTCATTTTAAGGTACAAAGTGTGATTTATCAAATGTTTTTCGCAAGAATCGTCGCGTGTTTCTCGATTTTCCAAGGATATCCATAAGGCATTGTTAAGCTCGCGAACTCGGTGATGTAAGAAGAATATTCCGATTATATCATTATGTGTCTGTAATCAAATATAACGTTTCTTTTCCGGACGTGTTGTGTACGATAGAGTGGCGGTCTTTAGCTTATAAATAATTTATTAAAAATACGTTAAATATATATTACATTACTGCTTCGTGTCTTAAGTCACATGCGGAAACCAACGATATATTAATGCGAAACAAGATACACTGAGAGAGAGAGAGAGAGAGAGAGAGAAAATGCATCCGAGCGAAATCATGGTAATCGTTCTCTCGATTGTATTACGGAATCTCGAGCTCTCTCAGTGTAGGGGAAGAATTATCGCGCGCGTTAGAGCTGAGCTAACGAAGTAAACGTACACTCAACTATGCGATGTATACCCTCAGAAGCGGATCGCGAAGCCTTGATACTGCTGCTTCGTGACAGTTTCCCAGTTCGTGAACTCGCAATGATGTATCTCGCTACCCGGACTCCCCACCGAGGTTAACCACTGTGCCCTGGAAATGAGACATTCGTCGCGCGATTAGACACCTCGGAGAGGCGATCGGGTTGTCTCGCTGGACAAAGTGTCGATCGGTCAACCGTGAGAGATACAGCGAAAGCAACGAAGAGGATGATTCTATCGCGAGCAGAGCTGCTAGATCGTGGGATTTCTGGATCATAATTCTCACGCGATGGAAGACTTACGTCACGCTATGTGAATATAAAGCCACACGATGTTTATTCTTACGCCGGAATGCTTGCGTGCTAGAAACATTGCGTTCTGATTGGCGTATTTCTCAAAATCACGTGAATCACGATCGAAAAATCCCATGATCTAACAGCTCTGATCGCGATCACGCGTCGTTTTCAAGAAACGCGCTTTTTCTTTCTCCCTTATGTCCCGTTTCCATGAGGTGTGAATCACAAACGTGAGTTACATAAGCTAGTTACGGGGCTAGAGATGGGCGACACAACCCGAATATATCGATATGTCGTATCGATATGTATCGTGGATGAAAATATCGATATACAAAATGTGTCTTGTGCCGATATTATCAATATCGATACTTGAATTGCATAAAAATATTGGATTAAAAGCAGGATTAGGAAAGTTACCATTGAAAAATAACATCGTAACGATCATTGAAAAACTAACGGTAATAGCACGTAAATAAATAACGCGTTACTTTTTACAAGCAACTATGATTAAAAGTACCTATGCTGTATACGTTATATAAATATAACAGTGTGAATGGTATGTATTTATAATAATGATTAAATAATTGCTCTAAATTACTTTCTAAGTAAAAAAGAAAAATTTTAAATAAAATTTTATTTGTAAACTAAATTATATGTGTTATTTTGTACATACTTATGAGAGATGTACAATAATAATTTATAATTGCTCTCTATAAACGCCAATCTCGGGTCGTACCTTATTCTGAAAAAGTGAATTGTTAACGAAATGTATGCGAAACGTCGGAAACAAATCCATGAGAGACGCGACGCTAATTCGGAATGCCAAATCAAATATTTATAAATGCCAATCGCTGAGATCACGGGATTATAGAAATGATAACTGATTTTAGGTCATCAACTTACTTCGTTCCTCAGTCATTATCTTAACTGCTTTACAAAATAGCCTCTCGGAAGGAACTAAAGTCACACAATTAATAACTTCATTGCTAAAATTTTTAGATGAGTCATCAGGAGACAGTCGAATCGAAAAAATAACCGCCACCACGGACGGCCGGCATAGGCCGATCGATATTTAAGGAACGTGTATTTCAAATGGCAAAACATCGATATGAAATATCGTTTCGCCCATCTCTACGGGACGGTCGGGGATGAGAGCACGATTTCAAGTTTAAGAAGGTCATACAACGCGAACGTTTGTCGTGCTGCCAATTGCACGTTGACATCGTTACTCGCGTCGCGAGTTACCAAACAACACCGTGTTTATGTGTGCGTTCTGTGTATGAACGGTGTGCTTCGCACCGCTCCGAAATTATAATTAGCGGCTAATCGGGCCGCGTTTCGGATATTTTTACGCCAAGATATCGTCTCCTCGTGATCGATCGGTTATTCCTCCAAGGTGAACCGTCTCTCTCCGAGCATGCCGACGATTCGCGAGAGGAAGCGGTCGCTCATTACCGCACCACGACGATCCGTTTACCTTCTTCGTTCGCGCAAACGAATTTTCCGCATCTCCTTTCAGCGGCCTTCCCTCTTTCAAGGGCAAAAGCGTTCTATTTCGTCGTGCGCGTTTATAAAGCGCTCTCTCTCTCTCGTGGCATCTTAAAATCTGCCGGCCTCTCTATTTCAGAACCCGCGAGAACGGTCGTTCACTGAGAGAAACGACGACGTCCCTACGTCACGATGAATGCCGATGAAACACGCGATGCGTTCAATTTGACGCCTTTTAAGCCCAACATCGACGAGCCCGGCTCTCCGCGCGCGGCGTTTCCTCCACCGGAGGAAACAGATGATACGCCGCCACTGCGCGTCATTACTTCGTTAAAATCAGTTTTAGCCGAGGCCGCGCGTGGCCCTGAGGAGCCGAGAAGAAGACGGACGCCGCATATATAAACTAATGACTTTAATGTGTGCGCGCTATTTGGAATCCACGCCACGTGTCGAGAAGTGCGGACGGCAATTCGCACGATGAACGGACAAAACGAATTTCTTAAAGATGTCTTCAGAAGGGCGTTCAGAAGACGTTTTGTGTATTTCTTTTTAGACATTCTTAGGACGGGTTTCGGGAATTTGTACTGTCTGGGCCTCGACTGATCCCTGCTTGACAAAAGCAGATGAAAGATCCATGCAAGAAATTCACATGGAATCCCATGGTTATCCCTTTAGCCGGAAACTAAGGTCCTACATAGAGAAAAAGATTTCTTTAGATTTAATCATATTGCTTCAATTGAGACAAATTTGTCTTTTGCAATGGAGCAAACAAACGAATGTTTGATTCAATAAATAGAATTATCCGGTTTCTCAAATAATAAATATCTCTTTACGTCGAATAACATATTTCTTTTGTACTTTCATGCAAACATTACAATGATTGTCACAAGCAATAAATTTTTTGAAAAAACACTATATAGAAACTATATAGAAAGATATTACAATTCTTTGTTTCAGTGGAACAATATTTAATATATAATAAAATAAATTTTTTTTTATCGAAAACAAAACATAATATTTATTTTTTCCTCTAAATAATATAATATTTTTTTTCTATCAAACGAAATAGTTTAGAAACAACATTCTCATTCAAATAAAATAATATTTGACATTAAATCATATTATTTATATTAAATAAACCCAAGTCAAGTAAATATTATATACTAAATCCAAAGAAACATTTTCCTCTTTTTTTCTCTGTAAATTGTTACCTAACAATTCATATGGATTTCAACATGAATTTTCACGCACCATGTGGATTCTTACATGAATTTTTAATATCTTCTATAGATTCATATAAATTCCCTTGAATTTCCATGGAAATGCAGAGATTTTCAACAGGGATCGTTTGAAGAGAGAAACACACCTTTTATCAGGATTGGAAAAATCGCTTTTTGTTAATAACTTCCTGTCGTTCTCTTCTTACTGATAAAATAGCTCTTTGCTGCGTTATCGCGTCGCTCGTTAAAAAAAAAAAATAACTCATTACTATTATCGTCATTTGAGAAGTAACAGAAGTCGTTACAATTCCCGCTACCCTTTTCATCGAGTTTCGAAGATTTCTTTACCAATATTTGATATTCAATTATATTATTTATATTAAACAAAACCTCAAGTCAAACACGTGTACTAAATCGAAAGAAATTTTTTTCTCTATATATACAAATATTCTACATGTGCAAAGTAACGATTATTTTCGTATTCATTACCAGAATAAAGATGATATAACTGCGTTATTGTTGGAGACTGGTGGAGAAAAAATGGCGCTGTTACCAAGCCATTACTGAAAGATAGCATTTGTAGTGGTAACGGCGTCGCTTTCCAATCCTGCTTTTAACTTATCATTTACTTACTACGGGATCTCACTGTCGATTTTACGCCGTGCTCATTGCAAGAATGCGGTTCGTCGCGGCGAATTTTCGCGGATTTTCTCGCTTCGCCGATACAGTTGAGCTCTGTCACGCGTGATACACGTGTAAACAGTTAGCTAGCTATTGACAAGTTTTATTATTAGACAACGCATACATTTCGGCATATGTTGCTTAATCACTATTACCTAATGAAGCTTTCAGCTTTCGGCGATTACCAAAGTCTTCTTCTCCGAGATCGATAAAGTCAAGCTAGTCGTGCTAATTAAAACCACGAGACGTACACACAACGTATTTTACATACATATCTCGGGGAGAATAAACCAACTCCGGCATTCTCACTTACAGGAATCCTGGTTGATTGTTTGTAAAATTGATAAACGTTGATTTGGACATTCTTCGCGAGTTCGATCGTTTCAATTGAAATTCTTTCGACGATTCTTCGACGACACCGCAGTATAAATTGATCTAGTCAACGTGTACCATCTCGAAATGAAAATCGAAGAGGTGGACATTGGCTCTTTTCTTCCGAGGTATATATCTACTTTGGGTTATTTTCGATCGACTGTGTGTTAAAAGATTCATTGACAGTCGTCGACGTCTTGACGACTCAGTAAGACTCACATCTGATCGACGAGCGCCCGAGGTCCTTGCATTTTCCCGAGGATCGTGCCGGTTTTACTGTTTTTCACCCAACCGCAAATCCCCAGTTGTAGGCATATATCTCTCACATATTTCGGGAAGTACACACCTGCAAGTTCGTGAAAGATTTTAAAACGCGCGAAATAATGATTATATATAATTATATAAAATTATATATGAATTTCGCTCATATATGTGATTACATATATAACCAAATGTGATCGTATATATGTCTGTACGAAAAAAAATGACATTTAATTAAATGTCGATATCACGTGTTGTCAGGAACACAAATAGCCAGAAGCATTTATTTCGATTGGATTTGCATATAATTTGTAAATAAGAGTATTTTTTTCGTTGTGGACATATATGATTATCATACATAGGCAAATTTCATATATGATCTTTTTTCTCGAGATGGCTCTCTTCATCTACGTGCAATGAAGAGACTTTTAAGTACACGAGATTTTTTAGTGTGAAGACAGACTATTATCTGTCATTTATGCTAATTTAATAACGTTAATGTACTGAAAACTGCAGATTTATAAGTGCGACGATGTTTTGACAACGCATCAGTCGATATACAAAAATGGCGCGAAAATGAAGACACACGCACGCACATTATTCATATTTATTTTTCTATATTTATTTATTATTATTATTTTATTTTTGTTAATATTCTAAAAACATTTTTATAATATGCCAAGAATATTATATGAAATGGACATATATCATCGATAGAACATTCCTATAATATTAAAAATATTACATTCTAAGAATATTATGAGAATATTATCTTAATATTTAATAATATTCATATAATATTATATATCTAGGAATATCATGCACCTATGTAATATATATAAAATATACATAGAAAAAAGGAATAGAGCATGTTGCGTTAGACATAGTCGCGCGACGAACCCGACGAGGAAAAGCGAGAGGAGGAGAGATAAATTCGGGTCTGTCTCGATACGTTCGATCGGTAATACTCGACGGTACTCACCCTGCACCTTTCCGAAAACCTCGAACTCAACCGACATCAGGGGTTCCCGGCGAAGGGGATCATCCGTCGCCATCCCGCTCGAGCTTGAACGAGGAACTTCGTGCTCGCCTGACGAGTCAGCTGACAATCGGAAAAGAGTGTCAGGCGACAAACAGGATGCACATCAGACGAGGAGTCCGATCACGGTGCTCGCTCTCTCTCTCGCGAACGCTCGATCGTCGTCGCCGCGGCCGCCGTGCTCGTCGACGTGCCGCTCGTCACTTTCGCTTTACAGCGATAAGACTTTCGTCGCAACTCACCTAGCTGACTGACTTCTCGTTGCACGGCGTCGTCGCCTCCTCAAATAGATCACCCCACCACGTTGATTCGATCGTGATCGATCGATCGACGCGACCGGCCCACCACCGCTTCGGCAGATCGACGAGGATCCTCACTCGAAGATCTCCCAGTTGGATGATTCGTACATGGCGCTAAGCACGCGACGAAAATCTGATATATCTTTATATTTCGTGATGTTCACGCGACTTACGAGATAAGAATCTTTCCGGAGTAATTTTGCGTGTATTTTTAGTATTGGCGCCAGGCGATGGAGCGATATAGAGGATATCTGAATTGCCAAACCTGCGGAAGCAGATTTTGCGCAGTGTCTGTCAAATAAATTTTTGCCGGCGATTTACTAATGGAGATACAATAGATCCGTTAACAGAGAGTTCCGACGATGGCGGATTAGGATTTATTGTTCTGCAATTCCTTAATAAGTAAAATATTAGTTTAAAGCGATCATAG
This sequence comes from Dinoponera quadriceps, assembly GCF_001313825.1. Taxonomy (NCBI): domain Eukaryota; kingdom Metazoa; phylum Arthropoda; class Insecta; order Hymenoptera; family Formicidae; genus Dinoponera; species Dinoponera quadriceps. The sequence goes on along the minus strand of NW_014555200.1, from coordinate 103,530 downwards.
ACGTAGAAGTTTACCGGCAAGTCTGTCCCGTGGACAATTCTTGTCTCGAAAATTGCCCATACATGTAAGTATCGGCCTGTAATAAATATTTTAAGCCTTAAGCCTTAAGAAACTGACTAATGGCGGTCGAATGTGAAAAGAATAATTAACTGTGATTAGCTAATTTCTTGGGCTTAAAATACTTATTGTAGACCGGGACTAAAGGCTTGTTTGCCCGCCGCGATTTGAAGTTTTCTATAATTATATATATTTTTAATAATTCTTTTTAATAATTCTATATATATTTCGTATATATATTTAATAATTATGTATATAATATCCAGTAAGCAAGAAATCAATCTTTTGAAATATTGATTTTATGTGGATTTTATAAACATTTGTACATAATTTGTACATAATATATTCAAGCTCTTACTTGGCAATTTAATATTCCTAAATATTAATATCCTAGTATAGAAATATTATTTTTAATATTTAGGTCAAATATTGTTAACAACGTTGTATACAACATTAAGAATTACATATTTAAAAACGTTATATGTTATAAAATCAATGTTATTGTAATAACTTTGTGTAAATGATTTCTTGCTTATAGTGAATATATACATATATTTCCATCTATATAAAGATATATATATATATATATATATATATATATATANTTATTTTAATAGATTAATATATGAATATTTTTTTAAATTATTACAACTTCGTTAAAATGGTAATGATAGAAATATAAGGCCATGAGGAATGAGCACGGATATCTTAGTGCTAGATTTAATATTAATATTATTGTGCAGGAAGATAAAAATGTCCATATATATTGTATTGCGAAACGAATTTTTCGATCAAACGAAACGTGGCAACAGTCTTTAACGTGAAGGAATATTTTTTTTAGTATGCAGTATTCCTGTAAGCAAGAAACACTAAATAAATCTTTGATTGAAACATTGATTTTATTTATATGGATTTTATAAATATTTCGACATAATATTTTGTAAATATTTTTAAACTGTTACTTGATAACATAGTATTCCTAGATATCAAAATCAAAGCGTAGAAATATTATTTCTAACGTTTGAGTCAAATATTATTAACAGTGACGTTGTATGTAACAATACATATTTGAAAACTACATGTTATAAAATATAATTATAATAATGTTATGTTAATGATTTCTTGCTTACTAGGATAAATATATTTAAATGGTGCCGGAACGACAGATCCTGCTCGGTCTTTGCTGTCCATGTTAACTCTCTGCTGCTGCTCTGTTAACAGACCCTGTTGTATTTCTGCTAGTGAACTACCGACAAAATTTACAGCAGACACTGCGCGAAATCTGCTTCTGCGGGTTTGGCTGTCCGGGATGAGATACATTACAGGTTCCCACCCGGTTTCAGTGCGCTGCCAAGATATTAGCTAGCATCGCTAACATTTTGCTTATTGGACGCCTGTATATCGGCAACGGAACTACAAAATACGATGTCGTTAGCGATCATCACGATGATATCGAGGCGTAAACAGACCAGGAAGAAGAACGAAGAAATCGCCGACGACCGTTCCGCTCGCGATACGGAAAACGGTTCCTCTTCCGTCCTGTCGCTTGTTGTGCGCTTGAGAGAGTTCGCTGTGGAAACATTAAATGTCGGCCAGGGGGGCAAGCATTTATCGTCGAACTAAGCACTTCCCATCGTCGTGCCCGCTGCCCATTGTCCCGTCATTACCTCGAATAATTAGTCATTAGTACTCCGGTGATACAGTAATTGGCCCGCACAAGAGCAAAAAGTACGGAGGTGTACAGGATACGGGGGGAGGGAAGATTACATTCTATTCATGACGGTCTTGTTCCAATTTATTACCATCGTCGTCCAAGGTCTCGTCCGATGCTAATCGTTCGATAACGTGGCCGTACGGTGGATGATCGTCGTGCGGAAATTTGTACCAACAGAGTATCGGTCGGACGTTCGTTTCGCGACGTAACGAATCAAAGACGACTTCGAACATGACTCGAAGATTGATAAGTAAACGACGAATCGATTCTCACTTTCACGTTCCGTATATGGAATTACCCGGGACAGTGCCGACTTGTACGGAAAAAGAAAAGAAATCTACTATAGTTCTTCAAATGTATACCAGTGATTTTTTCGTGTTCTTACAGTTTTTTTCCGTACGAGGACGATTCTGCCGACGGGAAGAGAGATCGAGATCNGGGTAATCTGCCCCCCCCCCCCCCTCCCTATTTTTTTGTGTTTCCTTCCTTTCGAACGAGATCAGACTCGAATCAAAAGTAGTGGAAGTCCCGAAAGTAACAGAATGAAAAACCCGAAATTTTTTTTAATATTCTCGCGGATTCTTTCGGTTTATTTCAACCAGAGGTGGAAAAATTCGTTTAGAAAAATTCACGTACGTTCGGTTAAAATCCAACACATTTGTCTCTTTCCGTAACGAAGGTAATTTCGTGTATTTAACTGAAGTTAAATGAACATTTATTATATTACATTGAATAATATTATATTACGCATTTGTTCACAATGTATTTAGTTATAATTCTTTGAAGGTAATATGTTATTGCTTATCATATGACATATTAACTTCACTTAACTTAGTTAAGTTCACTTAACTTAGTTAAGCGCACGCAATTATCTTCTTTACGAATAGAAATGTGGCAGGTTTCAACTAAGTCTAGCGTTTTCTTTCGATGACATTCGAATTTCGAAGATTCGAAGCTGCGGCGTTCATTAATCGAATTTCGAAAATCCCGAAGCATTGGAATTATAAGATTTTTAATAATCTGAATTGTACTTTTCGAAGCTTCGAAACTTCGAAGGTTACGGCCTTTGAAAACGAACTCTCGAAACTTCGCCTTACCAAAATTTGAAAGTCCGAATTTTTCTTTGAAGCTTCGAATCTTTCCGAAGCTTCAAAATGATCGAAGATTGACAGCTTCAGTTTTAGTCGAATACACGTGAACTTTTCTAAACGAATTCTTCTATCCTTGAGAAAGAAACCGACAATATCCGTGGAAGAATGAAGTAAAACGATTTTTTTAACTACAACGTTTCGCTTCCGCTCGTCATTTTACTGTCACACTACTACTGTTTACAGAGATGCTGTATTAACATACAGAGCTACTAGCTATCAGATTCAAGAAGTAACTCCGTAGACGACTGGTAAAACTGTCAATCCGTGGAGCACACAGAGGAGACCGTAACGCTACAGTGAAAAAAGTGAGTGAACGAGTCAATGAAGAATAATCGACATACACATACACAGGCGACAACAATTGATATTATATAATATTTGATTTATTCGGTAAATATCTCTATGAATCAATTCTCGCGCGCGAGTTCGCGTTTTTTTACTCTCTTTCATACTTAAATAAATATATAAATAATCTTTCTCTCTCTCTCCTTCTTTCTCTCTCTTTCTTTTTTTTAATAAACGCATTCGTTTTCAGACGTGATTGCGACTACACGAGCGATCCTGGTGTAGATAAAACGCACGAATGGCAGCATTAGAGTTCCTAAAATACTTTCGGGTCCCTTCCTACGTCGCGTCACGTCGCTTCAACGACGATCATCACTCGTGTACACGTCGTATATTCCTATTTTCGCGCGACACCACCGTAGCGTCGCCCCGCGACCTACGATATTCGACCTATGATCGTACAAAGCAAGTATTGCCTCAGCGCAAACGTATGTGTTCACTTTGTACGCTCGTTCACAGCCATACACGCCTTCCTCGGCCGCATAGCATGGCCTTTCCTCACGGCCGGGAAGCAACGCGTTACTCGTACAACAAGTTATCTTTCCCCGGTAACGAACGGCGTTTTTCTTTTTACTCTGCTCTTCCTTCTCTCGTTAGTACGAGCGAGAGAACTTTTAAAAAGTCGATCAAAACTTTCCCGATCCTTTCTTTTGCTGCACGTCGCGAACAAACGAATGTATCGGTTTCTCTCTCTCTCTCTCTCTCTCTCTCGCAATCACTCTGTATCCCGACCGATCTGAAGCCGAGGATTGTCGCGCGTTTCCTGCGAGAGACACAGGGACCGGCGCAAAACTGACAACGGTACGACGATCTGAAGGAGGAAGGATCCTGCTGGTGATTCGCTTGTACTCTATCCCTCACCGAGCTCCGTGCCGAGCTCGTGCACGCGCGCGCGGCGAACTATCGTCCCCACCTGGCTGAGTCGCGAATTCGCGACGGATCGGTTTCTCCCTCTCTCTCTCTCTCTCTCTCTCGGTGCCTATGCGACGCTGGAGTCCGCGCTCATCGGTATAATCGTCACCGTGGTGTTGTTCGGCAGGAGGGTCCCGTTGTCGCTGTCCTTCCCGTTCACGTCGACGTGGCCGTCGAAATCTCGCGAGGCCACCAGCAGCTTCTGTCGTCTCGCCTCCTTCTTCTCGCGTTCGATCTGCCAGGCGAGAGATAACATTGATGTGAGACAAGAGTGATCGACAAATTTGTACGCTTGTGGTACTCTCTCTCTCTCTCTCTCTCTCTCTCTCTCTCTCTCTCTCTCGATTTCCCCGAGCGAATTCCACTCGAAAAGCACAGCGGCAGCCGAGCGGACTTTTCGCGTTATATTGAGAATGAATTCTGAATCAAATGAATATCTTCTTTCTAAATTGAAGGGTGAATCTGACGTACACCAGCGTCATAAGAACAAATTCATCTTAATCGATTGAGACATTTGATTGTGCGCCTTGTTTAGATTTCTGCTGCGCTATTCAGTCGCATACATCACTTCCATATAAAACGGGGCTTTAAAATGATTAAGGCTTAAATTCTTCTAGACTACTCTTTAAGAGCATTAAAAATGTCTCACACAAAAGGATTTATCCGATTGAGCCGAAAGTTACATTCCTCCTGTCCTCAATAGTACATGATCACGTCCTATTTATCCTGTATGAACCCATGGTTGTTTTGCCGATGAATTGAGACCACTTGGTCTTAAGTCTTCCGTCTCTCTGTTTACCAAATTTCAGCCCAATCCGATACGTCCTTCCGGATGCGGTATTTTCAATACTCCTTAGCGTATAATTTATATTATAAACGCCAGAGATTGTCAAATTGTTAAGTATAAATTTTTCGATTAATAAAGCAATTATTATTATTATGAAAAATCTATTGTTAGTTCGAATTAAATATCCATTCTTGTGATTCTCCGAGCGGCATTTATTAATTTTATTTCCACTACCGTTTCGAGTGTGAATTTTCATTCGTTGTCAGCGAAATTTCACTCTGAGAAATTTAAAAAACACTTTCCTGTCGATACAAACCTTGAAGAACAATCGAAGATAGTGACACGGAAATACAACGCATTTGCCTTCCTCTTCCTCGGCATCGATGTAGACACCACGAACTAGAATAGAGTTGCTACAGTTAAGGAGGACGAGAAAGACGAAGCAGCCGATGTGAGTGATCCAGCAGGATAGTTCTGGATTGTCCGGTAGCAGCCAGAGGTCCAACGCGATCCATATACCGCGCCAGACGTTCACGGTGCCCAGAAAACTCAACAGTAGAAAAGCGTCCGCGACTACCAGGCGGACCAGGCCCTGAAGACGCGCGCAGACGTATCGCATTAGCGGCTGCAGGCAAAACGTCACCGCCACTATCGAGTATCCGATGGCCTGAAATTTCGTAACGCTACGTCTTATTATCTGGCGACGAAAATGAATCGAACACACAGCTCGTGTTTCCTCACATTGAATGTTTAGAATTATCATATCATGAGAAAATCCACAATATTTTAAACTAGATTCCTATATAATTTCAAGATTGTGAAAATTATTTTTTAGAAGAGTAACCCGTTATATATTCTTACTATAAAAGCAGCGAATCGTTACAATTTCCGTTGTTTTTTCATCAAGTTTTGTAAATCTCTTTTTACCATTTGTTGTCATTCATCCTATATACACATTTCTACATATACAGGATGCCTCATTTTAATGGAAACAATGAAAACAAAGCAATTGACAAAAAAATAGTTCAGATAAAAATTGTAGGGTTTAGAGGGGAACATAAATTGATGTCCTTAGCTTCATTATATAGTCAATAATTCACAATTATTTCAAAACCAGCTTAATTTTTTTTAATAGAATCGTATATTTTTTTTTAACATAAATCGATTATCTTCTATTAATCCTGCGTATAAAAGTACTAGGATAAAATCATCGAAAAGTGAACATTTTTCGAGATGTTTCACTCTTTATTCCGATATTTTTCAGTAAGAATCGGTTAAAAAAAGAAACTATATGATTCTATTAAAAAATGAAGTTGAAATGATCTTGAATCATTGTCTGTACAATGAAGTTAAAATCTTATGTCCCTTGAACTAAACCCTACAACTTTTGTTCGAATCATTTTTTGTCAATTGCTTCGTTTTCAAGATATTCCACTGTTTCCAATTAAAATTAAATGCTCTGCATAAAGTAACGATAAGAGTAACAGCCTAGTAAACACCAACGGACAGTAACATCACAAGAATATTATAATTTCCCAATGTAACTATTACATGTACAGTAAAATATTTTATGTTACATACGGCTCATAAAAATTTTTGTGTTATTTTAACATGGGAAATATGCTTAAAAGTATACAAATATATTAAATTAACATTATTCAACTCGTTAACATATTACATTTTAATATATTCTTTTAATATATCTTTGTTAAAGTAATATAAAAATTTGGGTGAACCGTTTGTAACATAAATTTTTTTATTGTATTTATTTTATCACAACGCATGTTATATCACATTTATATCGTTGAGTAAGAAGTGATAACATTGATGTGATGTTACTGTTCATGCTTATTGGGGATTATACTCGTTACTGCGAAAAGTTAAAATTGCGTTATCGTTACTAAGAAAAATGAAAAAAGAAATAACACAATATGTGTTACCAAATCACTATTGAATGATAATAATTTGTAATGGTAACGACGCTACAGGTAACATGTTAACTCTTCAACCCTATATATGCCAAAGAGTTTCAAAGCAACGGTACTTATCGATACATCCTCCGCGAGATAAAATCGATTTTCCTGTGAAATTTGGGGCGCAACCGTACTTGAAAAATCGCATGTATCTCATCCCCGTGTCAGTCACGCCGACGACGATGCGACAAATGACGAATCAGGGATAACGTAAAGCATTTCATACGCATACACCGACAATTGTGCCATGTGCCTCGGCAATCATGCAATTGGCGAATATTCAATTATATAATCGAACTACACCGGTATAGTACCATGGTACAAATGCATGCTACGTCGTATGCTGCAAAATTTGCACTTTCGCTTTGACATGCCGAATCGATAATCGTCGGACGGATAACGTTTCTTTCGAGCGATACGTCACGATCGAAACGCAAAATTCCTTGTACCTTGCGCACAATAACCAATTTTCCACAAAATAACGCTTAAAATTGTAGTTTACACATCGTTGTTCCGTTGAATGGATCTGTAGAGTGTTATAATTAAAAAAAAAAACACAAAAAATAAGCAGTGTGTGTTGCTTATTTGTTTTGAATTATAACACTACGATGTGTAAACTACAATTTTATGCGTGTTATTTTGTGGAATTGGTTATTGTCCACACGGTATAAGGAATTTTGCGTTTCGATCGTAACCTATCGCTCGAAAGAAACGTTACCCGTCCGACGATTATCGATTCGCCAACGCGAAACTGCAAATTTTGCAACATACGACGTAGCATTTGTACCATGGTACCAGTGTAGTTCGATATATATACATCGTATATACATATATACGTATTGTTTGCAAATAATATCCATAGATCAGACATCTCAATCTACTAGATTTTTATTTTTGGGGCCATTTAAAGTCTGTTGTGTATTCAACGTATGTAAGTAAACAACATGCACGATCAGCGAAAAAGGATACAAAATTGATTTGATATTATTTGAAGAATATTTTCGGAACTCAATGCTAAGGTGTATAGTAACGTGTGTTGACGTACGAGGCGGGCACTTCGAACATTTTCTTTAATCATCCATAAACTCGGAAACTAAAATATGTAGGACATATATTCATATGACGTTTTTTACTTATTTTAATGTGTAGATTTACCCCTTGAAATATTGGCATGTATTTATCTTATATATATAAAGACGAAAACTGCTTTTAAAAAGACAAGAAATAATTCCAATATCGACTGAAACTCTATGCAGATATCGCAGTTGTAAATCTCTTTCGTCCTTCGCTAAAACTTCTACAGCTTTTGTCGCACGACACAAGTCTTAATTAATTCCAACGAATTGTCTCATATTTGGTGACACGGCGGTGATGCCCGCCGTATCATTCCACCAGCGCCGCTGATATCAGATCAGTACAGCTATAATTTTCCGTTCAGTAGCGGAAAATACGAAAATGTATTAACAGTGTGAATCTTCAATTCGACTTTGTTAACGAGACGAGTTTCCAATTCGCGCGAATAAACGTTGACGCGATCGTCGTGACGAGCCGAGAGGTCTCATTTGATCGGGTACTTACAAGTGAGCCGACGGCGGAATACCCTGGATTTTCTGGAAACAGATAAAGATCGAATAGAATCCAGACGCCTCTCCAGACAAAAACGACCAACGTGCCCACGACGCCTACGCTAAAGGCACAATCCAATAAGTACAATGACCAGTCCCTCGTATTCTGCAATCACAATAATCGCGTTGGCATTACAAGAGCGGCGTTTGCCACTTGATATCGAGGTAGATTATTTAAGTGATAATAAAAGATCGCTAAATATTAATACTGGGGCGACTCTCTGCTTATCTGGCTGATAAATAATTAATGCACTGACACAGATGCGCAAGAAAGATATTTGCATGTTTTATCCTTTCGGGATACAGATAAGCGAAGGTGGAGAACATCGCGTAATAAAAATCTGCATTTACCTCCCCTCTCTTTCTCTCTCGTTTTGCTCGATATCTCATAATACAGGGACACGAAAGTAATTCATTGTTCTTTATACACGTTAGTGGCTTACACTTGCGCGTTATAAGCACCGCGCGTTGTAAACTGAGACATTATGCAATTAGAAAAATCTAAATAAATTTTGAACTCTTAAATGTCGTGTATGTTTGCTGCAGTCATATTCACTTGAACTGCTTGAACGACATTTGCTCGAAATGTGCGAGAAGGGAAGAATGCCGTTAAACGTTTAATCGTTCACTACTAAGCGTTCCATTGATTTGATCAAGGTATCATCGTGATTATCGAAAAAGAAAGAAATAACACATGTCGTCTAACGAAATCAACTGAAAACGTCAGACTTCCTCAACGGTCAAACGATATTGAGACGCGAGATACATTTATAATAATAATCTAAAGTAGAGAAAATATGGTAGTAAACCTTAAAATAAACAATATATGAATATATAAAGACAAAAGCAGCTTTGAAACGAATCATATACGAGTGTTTTTCATCGTGTGGATAAAAAAATATTACGACATTTTTTCATGATGTTCGATAGAAATGATTTTTAACCTGGCACAATTGCAACACGTACGTCGCAATTGAATATTATTGTGACTGAAGAAAACGCAGGAAATAGATCCCATTATTGACTGGACGGTTGTTTTTAGTTCACAAAAAGAATGGGGAAAAGAGAGAGAAAGTATCGAGCAGACAAGCGATACGCGTAAATTAGTACACATGCACGCTGCACGTTAGTGCGAACAAGCGCGATAGTGTTTGACGATCGACGGGGGACTTAGCCGGAAACTGTGCTTATACACCGATAACGTGTATAACGTGAGCTTGTACGACGCGCGTGTAAATGCGGCACATGCGATCCGTCGCGATCTACGATTTATGATGCGCTTTACAGCGCGGGATCGGTAACGATTAATAGACAGACAATATCACGGTCGAGAGGATGTTATCGGGCGGTTAATTTATCGCACGTGGATCGACTAGAGTGATAAATAGTGCTCCAAATCTTCGGAAGGTCGAAAACAGTTCGTGCTATCAAGAACTAGTCGTTCGCGCGTGTGCGAATTTCTCAATCCTGTATTCGAACGCAGCTCGTTGCAATGCCAGGCGACGAAGGAAAATTGTTTATCCCCTCTTTATTTGTTCGTGATTATTATTATAGATTTTCGGTCACAAGTTTTGCAAACCTTCTTCCTCCGACCTTGGCGATAGTCGGTCGGTCTGCTTGGATTTATTCGCACATTTGAAACAGTCCGATCGATTCGCTCGGAATCGCTCAAGTTTTACCGATAAAGGAGAAACTTCACAGCATTGAAGCGTGTATGAGAGCTGGTCGCGCACGTTATTACGGAAATTTGTCGCTCCAGTCGATGTTATTCTATCACTTTGGTGCTGTTATATTTCAAACGACGGTAACTTGTTACGTCAAGTTGCTCATTTCGAGTTCGAGACAAGCTTATTATTGGTAGGAAAATCGGCGGCTAACCGGAAAACAAGCGGGTTTCACGGCCAAGCGAAGATAAGGGTCTTATGAGCGTAAGGCAGACATCAACGCGTAAAGTCTTGGCAAAGGTAAGAGACCGCGATTGTGGAATTGAAAATGATTTAAAAGCCAGCGAATGACTCAACGCGTTTTAAACAGACGATAACGAATGTGTCGAGATCCATTGACTCTGCATTGAGCTTCCGAAGTTCCTCTTGGCTCCCTACCAGTCGCATCTCTCATTTGTGATGTCGATGCAATTAATTGTATCCTATGAACGTAAATTAACGCCTGGATATGTTTCATAGCGCCAGTCATCGATGACTGTCGCGGTGTAGTGGTCAGCGGTGTGTCGAAGGTGCGCGCAAATTTATCTTCGTGTTTCTTCCGTTTTTTTTCTTTCATCGAAAATATCATGTGCTCACTTTCAGGTTACCTTTTTATCACCGGTGTAGCTTATCACTCGTTACAGATGTGGATTATCCGACGTAGTTTTAGATGTGCAATCTGACGGGAAGTGTCTCTCTCCCTCACGGTAAACGTGAGGGAAATAAACGCTGAAGAAGAAGAAAAGATTGTCTCGTGTGTCGGACAATCGAAAGCGTCGCGCGGACGTCGATAGTTAACGATTTCAAACGCGAAGATTTTTTCGGACGGGAAATCGTCTCCCTTACGGACGACGATGGAGAAAAGTAAAGGAGGAGGAAGAATGTGAATAACATATCGTTTCACAATCGTCGTAAGTTCAAGGATTTTTCGGACGGAAAATATTCCGCTTATGGACGACAATGGAGGAAAGCAGAAGAAGAAGAAGATGAAGAAAATATCGTATCAGGTAATCGTTCGTCGTAATTTCAATTGCGGGGACTTTCCGAAGAAAAATGTCTCCCTTACGACGACGGCAAAGAAAAACAGAAGAAGACAATATCGCAATCCTCGACTATTCATCGTCACTCCAAGGGCTTGTCTTTTTCACGGTCGACGATGGAAGAAGAAGGAGAAAGTATCGGCTGACATAATCATTTAAAGCTCCGAGTCGGCAGAATCGTCGCGACTGTGCCTTCGACAGGGCTTTCGCACACAAATTGCCGTAACCGTAAATACCCAAAACCAACCAGGATATCGCTTCAGATTTACACACTCTGGAAGAAGATAAATCTGATCGTAATAACTAGGATTCTGGTTGTACATCTGAGTAATTGGTGCGCTGTATACTTACGTTCACGCGAAACATAGTCTGCACTTCGAAGTAACCCGGACACGAGTCGAGACAGAGCGAGAACGGCGGCGCGGAGATGTTGCGGATCGCGCGCATTATGCCGAGCGCGAGGAGGCTGACGGCGGTAGTCGCGAAGACGGTGCCGACGGTCAGCTCCGTGTACATGTCCAGAACCTTCCAGGCGCCGCGCCACGCGTTCACGCAGCAGAAGCCGAACACGCAGGTGTAGAGGCGGGAGCCGAGGTAATAGGACAGCCGGTGCTTGTCCGGATGCAGTGCATCGTCCAGGCCGTGTTGCAGCACACTGAAGGCGAACAGGCCGGCGAAGCCGAGCGCGACCGACGTGAAGCTGCTGAAGGTCGGCTCGTCCGGGTATACGTACAGGTCGCTGAGGCCCCAAGTACCGCGCCAATAGCCGACCACAGCCGGCGCGGCCACCAGCGCTGAGAACACCGTGTCGAGGATCGTGAGGATCGCATAGTGCAGCCGGTTCGAGGACTTCGTGGTGCTCATCCCGGCGCTCGTCATCGCGCCGGCACGCAACTCGACCATTCTCATCCAGTCCGGGTCGAATTTAGTCGCGCCGCTCATCATCGTGCCGCATCGTTAGTTTTCTCTCTACCACGTGCGGTATAATACGCGCGGTGCCATTCCCCGGGGGGACTCTGTTACTCCTCGAGTTCGCCCGCCACGACTCGACCTTTCGCTCATTTGTCCCCCGCTTCAGCTTCGTCGGGGCTGAATCCAAGGGCGACACGGCTGTCAAGATCGAGCTGGCGGAAGAGTTTGCGTCTCTTGGCGATTCGCTCGCCGGCGTTCGTGCGATCGCTTGAGCAACGGCCGTGCACCGACTGACGCGTCTTCGATGTAACTGCTATCTTTTATCAGCCGCCAAGCGCTAAACGCGGGGACCGACACTGTCGCGAACAGCATCGTCGTGCGCGCCGGGACCACGAAGGATAGTACTCTCTCCTACGCCTCCTCCCCACCCACGTGTGCCCGCGTATAATCGCCTCGTTCCATCCACTCCATCAGAGCGATCGAGCCGTGTTAAGAGCCCGCGTGTGTTTTTTCCCCGATTCGACAGGTCCTCCCGAGAGATCCTTCCGTCGTCGCGTCAATGGCGAGCGTGTTTTCAAGGGTGAGAAGCGACGCCGAAATCGTACAGCGCTCGGAGGAGAGAAACAGCGTGTCTCAACTAATGACAAAAGTGAGCAAATGTTGACTAATAAAATTACCAATTATTTATTCAATCTTGTAATATGTGTGTGACTATAATTACACAATCATTATACTTGAGATATACTTCCGGGGGTGTATCTTAGAACTAAGTGAGAGTTACAATAGCAAGCAAATTCACTAAATATTGCCCAATGAAATTACAGATATTCTAATAAATTCGCTCATTCTCACTACGTTTTGAGATATACCTTCTGGGGATCGGTTGTGCATCTTAGAATGAGGTGAGAGTTATAAAAATAAGTAAATTTACTATTTCCCAATAAAAGTATAATTATTCGAATGAATTCGCTCATTTTTCTCATTCTCACTACATTTTGAGATACACGGTCGACCTTCCGGGGATCGGTATTTCAGAACGAAGTGGGAGTTACAAAAGTGAGTAAATCCACTTGATGTTAACTTGATGTTAAATGGCATTATAAATATTCTAATAAATACGCTGTAACGTCTTGAGACATACTATTGACTTTCTGATTTCATGAAAGTCATATTCGGCAACGACCACAGTCAACTTCTGGTTATTTTGACACAGAAGTGACATTATTACTAATAGTATATCGAGAAAAAAGCAGTTGGGTCGGTGGTTGCCCTCGTTGAAAAAAAGTATTGTGTCTACTAAACAAATTACGCATTGGCGCAACAATACGCAACAATACGTTGCATAATTGTTAACCAAATCGTTGAACCAATTGATAATTCATTACAGCAACTGTAAAATGTGTCTAATGGACTAAATGTTGAAAACGCTTGAAAAAATTTTGTTCATTTAAGCAAAAATTCGTTGATTCTATGTAGCGCTCGCTACAAAAAAGGCTTTCACGGAGAAAATATTGTAATTACCACAAAATCTCGTAATGCTGGATCATACTGAAATTACGATGTATATTGTAATCTTTAGTAATGTACTTATATCATGCGTACGCATCACTAAAGATTATAATTTCAATCATAATTCCGGTATGGTTTAGCATTACAAAATTTTATAGTAATTACAATATTTTCTCCGTATAATGATTGTGTAATTATAGTCACAAATAACTAATTCTCTTTTCTCGGTGCATCAAAACGGCCGATCGTTACGAAAGTCCAATCTTTTCCCGCAGACGGAAGAGATTGTTGATTTCATCGGTAACAATGTACCAAGATGAAACGATCACTCGAAGAGAAACAACAACGTCCACAACAGATAAGAGTTCATTAGGTAAAATCGTTACATCGTGAGAAAAATTATATTTTAATTATTTATTAAGTTCATTTTAAAATTAATTATGAAATTTTAGAAATTAAATTTAATTCAATCGTTTATTAAATTAATTTTAAAATTAATTAATAAATTTTACAAATTAAATTATTTTCGGCTTCAACTATACTCCTTTTTTGGCTTTACTACAAAAATAATTGCAATATGCATATAAACTTATTATCACTGACACTATAATAACAATTATTGGAAAAATGATTCTTTTACATAATTCTTCTACTATAGTGTATGTTATAGTTGTAGTATTATAGTTACAAATAGCAAATATCTTTCTCTCAGGAACGATTTGTCGCCTCGCTACTTGTCGCATTGGCGAAAGGAACATTGTGCGGTCTCGTGACAGGAAAAAACCATAAACTTTTAGTCGCCTCCTTTTTCCCCTCGAGTCCTATTTACCGTCCGAGTATATTCGTTTAAGCGTTAACGCTTTGGTCAAAGTTGTCGCTAATTGGCTCCTTTTTGTGCATCAATCAAGCTCGAGTTACAACGACTTCTCACCTTCGCCCATTAATCTATCGGTGGACATACTCGTCAAGGGCGCGAAATTCGCGCAGCGAATACAGTGCGGAGGACACCACGTCGTGAGTGCACTCGTGGATATTATTTTCGGAACTTGGTAACGTCACTCACTAATAATGTACTTGCAATGACGACGACGCGAGGAATTGCGTCTCAATAAGAAAGCTTCCGATCGATCGTTATAGCAAGGAGAAGAAGATGCACCCCAAATAGGAATTTGTTACCGGCGTGGTACCAGTGTGGTATACAATACTAGATGTCAGTACTGATTTAATATTGAGGTGATAAAAACGAGCCAGTATCGTAACAAAACCGAGAATCAGTATTATGGTACTGAAAATAATTACCGTAATTATTTATCAAAAATATTCTTCATGATTTTTAAAATAATCTTTCTCATATCTGAATTTTCCAGACATTTGAATATTTACAAAATATTTAATATTTATATTTTTAGAATATTTTATAAATATGCTGTTTTATGCTGTTTGGATCAATGCTGGGCCAGTATCAAAACATTCACGGAAAAAATTCAATCTTAAATAAAAAATAGATATTCTCATATATAAGCAAGAATATCATAACTTTCTTAGAAAACTTTTAATCTCGACTGAATTTATATTGATGCAAGTATTACTTGAACCAAATTCAAGATTAAAAATCTTCTAACAAGATTATATTCTTTTATTCTATTATTTTATTATATTATACTTTATTATATTATTATTCTTGCTTATATATGAGAATATATATGAGAAAAAGACCAATTTTTTTCCATGTGGCATTCGCTTTTCTGTACGTATTCTGTACATTTTCTGTACGTATCGGCTTAGTACCGATTCTGGATACCCGGGAAAATATTATATATGAATTTTATCTCTATATACCCATATGTAACAATACGTAATTATATATGTCACACATCTAAAAAATGTTACATGAATATAATTGAATTTAAATGCTTATGTTTATGGCTGCCCATGATGTAAACATTTAATTGAATCAAACTATTATTTTTCGTTTTTTATTCAGCAGTATTTTTACTTCGTATGGACTACACATATAATTATATATGTAGCTATATAGAGACAAATTTTATATATAAAACACATATAACTATATATAATTTTATATGATTATATATAAACTTGCTTCCGAAGGGTACGAAGCCGATATTAACAACCTTTTTAATATTGGGCCAATACTGGATCAATCTTGACACATGCTTTTTAATATCGGTTCAGTACCGTGCCATTCACATATTCTGTAGTCGCAGATTGTATACTACACGGGATATATCGCACGGTCGAAATCATTCACGGTGAATTCCTCATTGAGGAGAAATAATCGCACGGGTAACAGTGTTATCCTGACAATCGTCAGCGCGATTGTAGATTGCTGTAATCCGGCAGCCGGCAGATAAAATGGAGGAAGCTTCGATCAAAAGTGCGGATAACATTCTCTTTTTACAGATAAGGAATACTCGTATATGTACAGTCATACAGCTCCGTGTCGTCGTATCGCCATTATCACCGGACAATAAATGTGGACATTTCGTAAACTTTCGGGGAAAACCGGCCGGCGACATCATGATTTTATTATTTGCGAAATTTGCGAAAGCAACCTCGCATCTTTCCGCGCGTGATACAAAAGACTCCATTAGTGCTGTCTCACTTCCATAGGCATATTAGAAGAGACCAGGTCACACTATTTACATATTGATTAAAAGAAAAAGTTGTATGCAATATCTCATAATATTGTGTACATTATAATATAGCTATCCTTTAGATACACAAGAAAAGAAATATTAACTTTATATATATTTATGCACAGAAGTTATTTAATTGTAAATAAGGTCATGCAAATATGACGCCCATATCCTGGGTCAATTGTCATGTATCTTTTATGTAGATAAAACAAGACATATAACAAGACAACAATAGTTTATTTAAACGTGATCTTCTAATATTTTATTGAAATTAGTGAGATGTTATAATGTAATATATAAAGCTGACTTAATAAATATATATATATATATATTTTTTTTTTAATTTATATATTATATCATTAATAAAAAAACATAAATCATTTCTTTTATAGAAACTTAAATGCTTCATTAAACTAACCGGATTGACAACATCAGTGCGTGTGCTTCCACGCGCATGTATAAGAAACGTCAGTAGCTACATAAAATGCGTGACAACCAGTGCCATCGGATTTAAGTCAATTCATGCCAAACGCTTATTTGTGATAAAAGAGATTATATTTATAAACAATGTTGCGATAACGATGAAGCAAATACTAGGAAAATTAGCAAACAGTATAATATTTCTCACGACTAAAGAGAAGTTGCGACTAGTAATCCTAAAACCAACAAAACATTAACAATAGAGACGAGAAATATTTATTCACGCACCCAATTAAAAAAAAAAACTGCTCGTAAACACCATATACGATGCTTTGGCTATAAGCTGTTTCGTACATTAGACTAAAATTATGAAGCAAGCTACATTATAAAGAAAAATATCCTCCTTTATTTATTACGTGAGATATAAGCTCTATAACTTCCGTGTGATTTCCAGGCCCGATCTTCCCTGTCAGAAAATTTTCAATCACAGGCATAATGCGCGAATATTCGTGCATCATGACTGCTAACCCAGTAAGCACTAACTAATAGTAACATACCAAGTAGCAAGATGATGCTAAGTAACGTCTTAATAACATCTTAA
The DNA here is from genome assembly GCF_001313825.1 of Dinoponera quadriceps. Classification (NCBI taxonomy): domain Eukaryota; kingdom Metazoa; phylum Arthropoda; class Insecta; order Hymenoptera; family Formicidae; genus Dinoponera; species Dinoponera quadriceps. Next base: position 86,121 of record NW_014555200.1, on the reverse strand, counting down.
TGACGTTTTTAACGTCAAAAAAATGCCATTGAAACATCATTTGTCGTCATTTTGCTACTTTGGATAATATTAATGTTATAATTTCCCACTCAACAATATAAATGCAATCCCTAACAGCAAACACTAACTAACATTAATATAATATTGATATTATGTTACTGATATGTTCATATGTAGATGTTTACTGGGGATTATTCTGCAAACTGACAAGGATGCTCCAAAGCAGCAGTCATAAAGCACGAATATTCAGAAATGATGCGTGTAATTCGAAATTTCCGATATCACTAAAGGATGAGATAGCATTTTAACTTAGGTTGATCAGAAAATAATAATGACGTGAAAATGACGTGAAAATGACGAGAAAGTGATTATAAAACTGATTTTTCGATCATTTTTTCATCATTTTAACGTCATTTTCATATCATCATCATTTTCTGTTTTACCCGAAAATGGAGTCTTCTGTACGTCATCGTAATTATCCTATGCCATTTCCGATTTTGATCAGATGTCGGATATGTGATCGTACGAGAGAAACGATTACACCGTACACGATACAAATGTCGTGCATTCCGTCCGGCCATGAGCCGTTCGAACGAACAATGTAATTTAGAATACAAACCGTGCACGAAGAGCGTATTTGAGAACTAACTGCATGTACGGGTAAACACTAAACGCATTTGATCTTGTTTGATTTTGTATAATTCTGCTGACGATATCTCTAAGACAAGAGAAAACTGATAACGATCTCCGGTTAGAGGCGCCACGTCATTTTTCTTCCCGTTGCGGAAGACTCGATAACGCACGGAAAAGAAGCGTTTTTGCAGCTCGTAGAATAAACGAGTCGACAGACTTTGAGATACAAAATACACACACGCGCTCGTGCGGGATGAGAATGACGGTATTTCGATTCACTCTGCTGATGACTTCTGTAACGTTGTATGAAGCGTGTTGGAAACGCTCGCATTTTCGTATACATTTGTGTTTAGAAGCTGAGTTACAAAAGCTTAGACACTTGTTATACCAAACAGTAGAGGTCACTTTGCCCTCATATATTGGAGTATTATCCACTCGGCGTTGCAGATAGATATCAGAAATATTTCTGTCAGAATATTGTAGTTGACATGTTGGTGAAAAGTGTAATATTTCTGTCGAAACATTACGGAACAAACGTTGCTGAAATGTCGAATGCCTAGTGGGATAATACTATTTTTCTTTTTGTAATTGTATGGTCAATATAAGGAATTTAAGATATATATATATAATAATTAAAACAAACATCTGTATTTATTTGTTCTGCTTTAATATTTTACACACACACACACACACACACACACACACACACACACACACACACACACACACACACACATCCAAAAAAAACTTCGATAAACTTGAAATATCGAAAAATATAATCTCAAAGAAAATTTTTTGTATATCATAATATTTGCTCTTCCGAACCAGCCAATGTTTTCCTTTGACATTTTTTCTTATCGTAAAAAACAAGTGAGATATTTCAGATGCTCGAATTAGATAGAACACCGTATATATATAGAATGATTCGGAACAATTTATTCTTGAACGAATTCTAAAACAATATTTCCTGTTACAAAATGTTATCCGAGGCTTGGCTTTCGAGTTATAAAGATAATTTTACGAGTCGGGCATAGGAAGTAGGCAAGAGCGGTACAACTTACCGCCAGATGCCGATGTTAGGCGTTCGATGTGATGAGCTATAATATTTTATCTTCAAACATTTCATTATAATCGCATCCTACTAATTGAAAACACTTCATTTCCTATTACGCACGATGATTAATGGAAGTTTTAAATATAATATACCAGGTGTAGAAGTATGAAACCGGAATTTCCCTATAGATGATGCTAGCCATCAGTTTAGGGACCGTAAGACCGCTTCTGCAGCGCCATCATCTCCCTCTAACAGCTGACGAAGATTTTCAACACACAACAACCCAAGTTCCATACACCGGTATATTTTTCTATAAACTTAAACATGTCGAGTTTTGTGCCTACGAACTACGATTTGCGGACAGCATTGGTTTTTTGTTATCATTTGAAGAAAACTGCTGCGCATCGAATGCTTGTCGAAGCTTACGGTGAACATGCTCTTGGTAAAACACAGTGTTTCGAGTGGTTCAAAAAATTCAAAAGTGGTGATTTTGATGTGAGAAACGAAGAGCGTGGGAAACCACCGAAAAAGTTCGCAGACAACGAATTGCAAGCCTTATTGGATGAAGACGATACTCAAACTCAACAAGAACTCGCGGATAAATTGAATGTGACGCAGAAAGCTGTCTCAATTCGTTTGAAAGCCATGGGAAAGATTCAGAAAGTGGGAAAATGGGTTCCACATGAACTGAATGAAAGACAGCAAGAAAATCGAAAAACCACTTGTGAAATGCTGCTCAACAGATACAAAAGAAAGTCATTTCTCCATCGTATCATGACAGGTGATGAAAAATGGATATATTTTGAGAATCCTAAACGTCAGAAATCATGAATGAATCCAGGCGAACCATCGACATTCACTGCAATCGCTTTGGAAAGAAGATAATGTTCTGTGTTTGGTGGGATCAGAAGGGTGTAATCTATTACGAGCTGCTAAAACCTGGTGAAACCGTTAACACTGATCGCTACCAACAGCAAATGATCGATTTAAATCAAGCATTGCGTGAAAAACGACCGGAATATGGAAAAAGGCAACACAAAGTCAATTTGCTCCATGATAATGCCCCATCACATACAGCAAAACGAGTCAGGGAAACGATCGAGGCGTTCAGTTGAGAAATACTAACGCATGCGACTTATTCTCCAGACTTGGCTCCGTCCGATCATCATCTATTCGCATCAATGGGACACGCTCTCGCTGAACAACGCTTCAATTCGTATGAAAATGTACGAAAATGGCTCGATAGCTGGTTCGCTTCAAAAGAAGAAATGTTTTTTTGGCGTGGCATTCATAAACTGCCGGAGAGGTGGGAAAAATGTATAAATAGCAATGGACATTATTTTGAATCAAATATTTTTTACCATTTTCAAACAACAGACGTGTAATTTTTACAAAAAAATTCCGATTTCAAACTTCTACACCTGGTATATGAATGTTATCACATACATTGACGCCAGCTCATCGCATCAAGCGCCCAACATCAATGTATTGACAGTGAATTGTGCTATCCTTGTCTGCCTCCTATATCCGGCCCGTAATAGCCAAATAATTTATCTTTATAACTGAAAAACTAAGCTTTGGATAACATTTTACATGAGAAAAAATCTCGTCTCAGAATTCGAGAATACGATATTTCAAGGAATGCATGCCACTGGCAGGTTTGGCTATTTGGGATAATACTTTTTTGTAAATTGTCATTTTTGCAAGCAAATAGATTTTTGCTGGCTAATCTTGTAATCATCCTCTTAAACCAATCAAATTTTCTTCCATTATGGAGTTTTAATTTAATTATAAAATCTAACAACCAAGAACAATTGAATATTCACGAAGAACAGAATTGGGTAAATGAAATTAAGAAAATTACAAGTATAAATAAAACACATCCTCGTTTTGCTGTTATCGCGAGCTCAACTGTTAAAGTAGAAAAACATTTAGCATTTCCTAGAAACGAGAATGAACACTGCTGCCAACATAAAAAAATATTAAATTTTTCCATCGTTGAGAAATAATGGCTAGAGGCCAGGTGTCCCTATCGCGTGGAAACATGAAACAACCTACCTCGGTGTGTGACGTTACGAAGAAAGGTACAGTGTGGGTTAAATAAGACGCGGTGTAAAAGGGGCGTTATGTGCCGTATGTATGTATAATCGTTAAATGACGCTGTTTGGCAATTGAGTACAGGGTCGGCAATCAAAGAAGCGCGGTGCGCGCGACTGTCAATGCAGCGCAACAGTGACGAAATGGGATGCCCTACTTCCACCGCGTCATTTTTCAACGACGGATTTTTCCTCCGTCAATTTCGAGCGGTTTACGCGAGAGAGATTATCCGGGATGAAGTTTCCCCTCAGCTGCCGATCAGATCCAGCAATTTCGCTCGTCACCCTTTCCCCCTTCGCAATTAAAATGAACATGTTTAGCTTTGAACGTCGCGATAGCATTCCCTTATCGAGACTTATTTTTCATTTATATTCACTCACCGCATTGTATCTGGTTGGAAATTGAAAAACGTGAGCCGGCGTATCGATGAAGATTAACAATGGCGGCGCTATCAAGTTCCGCACGCAGCGCAGAATCGCCAGGCAAGCCAGTAGCAAACACATCAGGCACGTTGTTATCCTACAGTGAGATATTACGACACGATGATTATCGAATTGCATTATTACGACGGTGCTATTTAAATGGCACTTTCGTGCTTCTTCCGTTATGAAGATGAGATCTTTCGGTGTATTTACTTTACAGTACGTGACCGAGTCTGAGGGACTTGGCAGAGTGGCCAACTTGTAATTTTAAGATAATGTTTCATACCCCAAATTTCAATATCTAAATTACCATTTTTTACTTTTCCTGTTTTTTTTTTATTATACTGCGGTTTGTCATCGATCACACACACAGAGCGGCTGTTTTTATTTTAAGGGCTCAATGAAAGGGATGAGGAATAAGGAATTAAATATAGAGAATTGAGAGTAAGATATTAAGAATAAGCTATAATTAGTTTAAAACAGGGATGGAGAATAAAATATAAGAACGTTTTCAAACGAGATCGCCACTGTCATTATTCACATTTTTATCGCTTTTCTTTTTATAATTATCGATTGATTCAAACTGACCTTCAGTTGTACATTCATGATCGTCGGACACTTTGAAGGTAAACTTACAGTCAGCTATTAAGCTCTATAAGCATACAAGTTATAAGGAATTTTGACAGTCGATCGCGATCGATCAACAGTGTGTTCTGAATCTAGTTTACCGAAAGAAAAATAAATAGCTAAAAACTAGCTCCTAGTTAAAAATGAGCTATCCATGTGATACAACTGAAATTTAATTACCAGTTTTGTTCAGTTACCAGATCGTTTTCAGCTGTGAGAGCTCATTTTTACGACTGTATTCGTATACGGAAAGAAAGAATCATTCAGTCTCACGACTAAAAACTAAGTTTGGAAACTAAATTTCAGTTGTATTATGCACGTTTTTAGCTGTGGGAGCTTGTTTTCTTTCCCCATTCTTTTATTATCGGAGCATAGTTGTCCACATATTAAAACGTAATTCCTCGCTTCTAATTCCCCGAACTCTTTGTTCCTTATTCTTTTCATTGTGTCTGAGAGCCAAAAACTCAAGGCGTTATCTCGAACGGTCTTCGTCCGTTAAATTTCGAATAAATGTCGAATCAAACAGCACACTTCATTGAGAAAACGAGCATCGGTTTTTCAAAGACGCTCTTACCATATGTGCATGAGATAGTAATCGCTGATGATGATCCAGCAACCCCGCCAATGCGCGTTGCACGCCACGCCGAAGACGTACGTGTAGAGGATTCGCAGTGCGCGATAGGGCAGCCGCCCGAGCGCGCTCGATTTCGTCCACTCGTCCATGTACACGTCGTGACAGCGATCCTGGTAGAAAGCGAAAATCACGTGCAGAAAGACGCCGGACGCGAAGCAGAACCAGTCGGGAAACCTGCGCAGGCCGAGTGTGGGTGGAAAAGGCATTTGCGCAAATGATCGATCGAGTCGCATAATTAATATTCTCCGTCGTTCGTTTCCTACTCACAGATCCGCGTGGAGGTCCATCCACGTCCAGATCCCCCTCCAGAAGCCGATCGCCAACGGTCCGACGATGCTCAGAGAAATCAGTGTGTCGAGCAGAGAGAACGCCCGCTTTCTTCCCTTCGTCTTCGACGGTATCAGCGTGTGAGTCTTCCTCTCGGCCTCACCCTGCGAAATGTCCGTCGAGCCGTTTGCGAGAAACTAGTCGAGTCACAAAGGTGGTAAGATGGATTACCTCGGCACTAATCTGCTTCCTTTCGCCGAAGCTACCGTCATGCGTTGCCGCCTCGAGCATCTCACTCGCCTCCGTTTCCATTCCCTCAGCGAGAAATTGCTGGTCGCTCTTACACTCACCACCAACGACCGGGTATCTCTGTCCGGATGTTCGAATATATCCGCCGTTCGCATCGTCGTTGGACATTGGCTTAACATCGCACATATCCGCGAGAAAACGTCGTTCGATCGGTCCTCCTCCACTCGTTCGCGTGATATCGCGCGAACTATGTCGTCGCGGTACGTTATTGCGACTACAAATATATAAAGTAACTCGAATCGTCGAGTCAAACCGAATATACTTTTCTCATCAAGCTCTCACGCACGCATCATGCGCTCGACTTTTTTCATTTCGCTCTTTTCGGAAGTAACGCGTTCGATAAAAAGATATAAGAAGATAATAAAGAAAAGCTCTGGCGATAAAAAGAAACACATTCGCCGAAACCGAGCACGTTTGACTGAGACATGATTTAGCAGTTAATACATGGCAGTACAACGTCGTGTTATCTACTTAGAGAATAAATCCTCTAACAGATCTTGCAAATAAGATACGTCATACATTCCGTCTCGCCGCACCTCCGAATACATTTCAATTATCGACACGTCTGCGAATACAGCGAAACCAGTGATGACTACATTAATCTACTATTATTTCCTCCCATGTACGATATCTTAATGAGCACACATGTGTTTACCCGGGAATTTATGCGAGAAAGAAAATCAAAAAAGAGAGAGAATGAGAGTGAAGAAAAAGAGTAAGAAGACGGCATTTATCATGTAGAGAAAACGAATTTACATTTTCGGGATAATTTAATTGATGATCAAAGAAGCAACAGGTGTGCTCGGCATGTAGTTTCTAAAGAGGATTGACGGCGAGATATCTGATTTACGAAAATATAAATAAATATTGAATAAATTGCGAAGCCAACTGTTACACACGAGTCGTGGCAAACATTAAACGACGATAACGATGTTATCAATAACGATGCGGTACATTTCCTTTCACTGCTTAGGAAGAAAGGAAGGAATGATTGTAGTATCTGCTCTTTTCATTGCTATTGGTTGTTACAGCACGTCTATTTTACCGTTTCAGTCCGAGTAAGTTTACCCGCAATGATTATCTAACGCCAGTTTTGATACCTTTTATTGTGAACTTTACAAAGTAATCGATTACCTTATAAATTTTGCCATGTTACAGACTTTCCATAGAGTGAAGAGATTTAAAATATAAATTATATGTTTCATAATTTGTGTAATATTGAATATCTAGGCGATCTCGTTATTAATTTCTAAATGGTACATATTTGTTTATCATATCCTGAAATATGTACCCTAACGACATATTCCATAAGACTCTCTAAATCAAACTTCACGAGCGTATTTCCCGAAAGAATTTTTCTGGCAATAATTTGATCGTAAATAATTCATATATTTCTCCGATGACTGTAGTTCTATTGATTCTTTGCACTTTTGAAGTTATATTTTCTAGCTGTAAATCCTCGTATTGTTTGCGTGTAAATTCTTACGTGAAAATTCTTTTAGAAATACACTCTTCAAGTTCGCTGCAAATTCTGCACATATATGAATATAAAAATAACCAAATTCAAGAAATTCTAAATTCAAGGGACTATTTTCAAGAAATTTTTGCGGTAGCATTTGTCGCTTCTATTTACTGCACCCATGCACGAGTACCAATACATATTAGGAAATGGAGAAAATTACGATCTGCCTAGAATATAATGAAGAATTTTAATCGGGTTTCACATCGCGAATGAGACGTACATTGGCGTTTTTTTATCCGACATATACTGCTTATTAGTTTTATATTGAAATTGTAACATTTAGACATCTGTGTATATATATAATATATATATATAGAAAAAATGTGTTCTCCCCACTTTCTTTTTTGCAACACGTCCTCTTTGATAACATCCCAAATAGCTTTAACTGAAATGCTAGCTGAATCTGATGCTCACCGGAGCATTGAAAAACTTGCCAACTGAACGATAACATTTCTCGATGCTACGAAATTGCGGTAACTTTATATGTGTATGTATACATACACACACACACATACGTATTATAAGAAGATTTGTTATAATAAATAACAATTATATATATATATATATATATATGAGAAATGCACAATATAGAAGATAAACCAAGTATAAGAGTGTTTTGAGACGCGCGCGTGCACGGAGGCACGCTTCAAGATACTTAAAGATTATAAAAAGTCTTAAAAGTGTACCTTCCGTATTGTGCATATACTCGTCGGTTTTGCGCGCTTTAACAACAACGATCGTTCCGACTTGAAATTAGTACCTAATGCAAAGCAGGCCATAAATGTTTTATCATTTGACGTTCACACATTAACGTCCGCACGTAAGGCGAGTTCTTGTATAATTATGAACGTAACTTTTTTCACCTCTTTAACATTATACGTATATATAAATGTATAACATTACAATTAATTAGAATTTGTTATATATAAGGAATATGCAAATCGAACTTCATAATTGTACAAATTGTGTATCCATATTATGTTACTTCGTTCATAATACTGTTATTAGTGGTATCAACTCTATTTCATTTTACTATTACTTACCTAACTCCTTCTTACGTCACACTTTAATCACTGTCGATCACGGTAGATTCTTTAACCGAATTTTCCTTCAAGTCAGATTCGTCTACGTAATTATTCTTCGAATTCTTCTCTTCCGTCGATTTGACGCACTGAAAACAGCAGGTGACTCTGCATAAATTCGGTTTTTTTTTTTGTAAGAAGAATAAAAAGCTAATCTTACTTCTTCAATACGTATTCTAGGTGCCATTATTTGCTCGGGATAATGCCATGGCTTATAATTTGGATTATTAATTAACTTCCAGCTTGGGTAGCCCACAGAGGCCTTATGTAATCTTTTCACCATCTAAAAAGTATAAATTTTATAAGAGAATATAACATGCGCAACTTTCTTAGGAAAAATTCCGTGATCTATTTTAGAAAATAACTCACTTTCGGGGCAAATATTTGCGTAACCTTATTCACCAGCCACACGGGTAATTTGCCGTGTGGATCCGTGTGCGATACGTAACCCAACTCGGAACCATCTCCGTTACGCGAGGGCCTTACAATGTAACCTGACGTACAAGAATTATTTCGTGGGAAATAATGGAAAGAGACACATGTATGAATCTGTATTGAATATTTTTACCTGTGAGGTAAGATGTTGCTCGTACAAAGTGCTTCCTAGGCGGATAATCTTTGTGATAAACGGAATGATTTAGTATCAATTGCTCTACACCGGTATCCAGCCAAGACCGTTGCAGGACGAAGTCTCTGTTTTTTAATGGAGATGGACACGCCACTAAAGTTTGCGAAATATTAATGAAACAAGACGTTGAAGTATTAAAAAAAGATTGAAATCCTTTTGAAGATATACATTGTACTTACTGGAATAATAACCAATATCATTGTTTGGATTGAAAAATCCTATATCTTTTGATTCGATCATGTGAGTATCCCAAACTTTCCTATACTCGGGATCATGCAGAACATCGTACAGCGTTTCTGGTGTAACGTCGGGAAAACGTGTTCTGATCTACGACATCAAACCAATTCACTTTGATCGAAATGCGAGTTCACAGCATCGCTTGATGCAACGAAACGTACCTTCACCATTCTAAAACTAATTCCTCGGACGGATTTTGTCCAAACCGATAGGTCGGGTTTATTGTAATCTAATCTCCAATCATTATTATCATCGTATAGTTGCTTCAATTTCTCAAAGTCCTTATCTTCAGCAATTTTGACAATGCCGATATCCATTGTAATAGAACAACGTCTGGAAAACAAATATTACAGATATTACTGCACTCAAGTATACGAACACAAATCAAAGTATCGCTGTGTATATGTAAAAACTCATCTGGAAATGATTGTAGCTGGTTCAGCCACTTACCTGTGGTTGACTAGAAAAGTCTATCAATAGGCAGTCAGTACTATCATTTTCTTCGCTCGTTCGGTTCGTAGTACCTCTATATATAGGAATCTCCAGCTAACTCTCACATATAAAACTAGGCCTGCATCAATACCTGCAATGCTCCCTGCATTCCTGCAACAAGACTGTAAGCTTTGGTTACACGCTCGGAGACGAGGGTCTCTAAAGCTAAGGAGAAATACACACATATATACATACTCTTGTTCGTGTCGTGGGGGTAATAATGGATGATAATCAAGTCATATCACTCAGCACGAAAAGCTCGTTATCGCGGGTGATAAAGATTCGAGCTAATAACTGAGTCTTCCAAACGCTCTCGTCCCACCGACGAGCCGCGGCGATCATAGGTTAACTCTAAACGTCGGCTACGTGTTGCGGACAACATCGGGACGACGGTGAGCGAACGCGCTCACAGCGACATTCCTCTTCGTAAATAGCGAGATGTACCTTTGACGCTTCCCGACGTCCTCGAAGTGTCAATTCGAATTTCCGAATACGACTGTTCCCACCGTCGGTGAGCGCGACGACGATAATCGTAATTACACACGCATTATCTCTCGCCATGTGATCACCACGCCGACCTCGCGCTATTAAACGCTGTCATCGCCACTCGGCTTGTCATAATCGGAGCGGCCGGTGAAGCGAACATGAGGCGCGTCGACTTCGATGAAAATCGGAAGAATTGATGATGTTCGACTATCACATCGATCGACTCTTGTTGATCAGTCACACGTGGAAAACGCAACGTAATATCGTCGCGCTTTTGAAAAAGGAAAAAGTGTCTGCCTCTCTCGAGCCGCCGTTGAATCGTATTGTTTGAAAATAAAAGGTTGCCCGCTTAGCCATTGAGATAAGGGCGGGAGAGCACAGACATCTGCATTATGGCTGTGCGCACAGAACAAAGAAATACTTGCCGCGCGGCTAGTCAATCAAAGTGTGCTGTCTTTCCATGAGAACTAAAAGGCGTTCTGCAATCGCGAAGGATAGCGATACCAGTTATAGGCCGGTATTCATAGTCGAATCTTATATTTAAAACCGTCTTAAGTTTATCTTCAGCTGCTTTTTGACTCATTTCATTGGCCACAAAGCATCTGAAGATAAAGACGGTCTTAAATATAAGATCCGACTATGAATACCGGCCCTACTATAGCAACTGTGTGTAATTAAACTGTGTCGATACTGTATTGCCCAACTCTAGTAGCAATAGAAGAAGGGGTTAATATTACCAATTATTATTAATCATTCCATGCAGCGTTTAATTTGGACGCTTACGCGCTATAAGCGCTTATAAGCATAGCTTATACTGTTCTTTTTATGGTTTCTGCCCGCGGTAAGAAGCAACACCAATCAACCGTGCCGTTTCTCCGAGAACTAAAAGTTGATTGGCTGCCACGTCACTTCTTGCCGCGCGGCAAGCATTTCCGCGCCCTGTGGACAGAAGCCATAAGACAAAGACGGGGGATACTACTTAGATATTGTCTCTCTCGGCCATCTAGCAGAAATAAAGACAGTGTTTATTCCAGTTTGTTATATAGTTCAATGGCATTATATTTTTAGATCTACAATCCAAGCCGCGTTCAGCAAAACGTTTAGTTGCAATTGTTCCTGTGCTAGCATTGGATAATTCTTGTAGATCCAAAAGAATAATCCAATCTCAGCTCAGAAAACTTCCAACAGTTGCAAATTAAACGTTCTGCTGAACGTGGCCCCAATAGGTCTGTTCGTTTTCGCTGCACCGCCGTACTAGTGCAATAAGTTGAAGTGAGAAAACATATACTTGTCTCTTTTCAACTTACTGCACTAGTTCAGCGGTGCAGCGAAAACGAACAGACCTAATGTCAGCACAGGAAACTTCCAACAGTTGTAACTAAACCTTCTGCTGAATGTATGTGTGTGTTTCCAAACGCAGCTGTAATATGATACATAGCGCGTAATCAATTATTTGCTTGTTTACGTTTATCTGTTCATGCACAGTACATGATTATTGAATAATTCATCCTCATTGTGGAAGGGTTCGTTCTTAAAATGGGAAAAGTTGAGATTAATAACGAGGTGAGAGGTTATATTTTCTATGAAGCTTGCACGATTTGTTTACATTTGCCGTTGCTAGAAATATATTCTATAATTAATGTATTGTATTTAATCGAATAATAAATAAATCATATTTTCAGATTGTTTCATTACGACATACGGCTCGTCAAGCACGTGTTTGTGTAATAAATAAACTGATCAGATATGCAAAACGCTTACAGGATAAAAATGGAAATGAGAAGCAACGGGAAAAGAATAAAAGAAAAGCCGACAAGCTAGTCGCGGAAGTTTATGCGCTAAAAACGATTAAGGATGATGAAATTTCTAAATTTGGCATCATGAATGAAAAGGAAGCGGAAGATATAGTGAATGATCAATCTTCAAGCAAGAGGGACCGTATATTGGCAAGGGTCATAAGTTATAAATCTTTCAATAGAAGACTAATGGAATTCAGAGAAAAATTTCCAGACTATAAAATGTACTTGTCGGAAGACAAGAAGAAAACTGCAAAGTTAAAAAAAAAGGATTCGGCAAAATGCAAGAAACTTTTGGCAGAAGATAATCATCATTCTCAGCATGAAGATTCAAAGGAACAAAATGTTAATTCCAATAATATCAATGAAGACTCGGAGAAACAAAAGGTTAACTCGGGTAAAGTTACCGAAATGTCTCAATATAATTCCAAGGATGAAGAAACCAAATCATGTGAAGTAAAGAGTGACTCGCATACGCGCAAAAAGTCCTTGAACAAAGACGATACAGCCTTGGTTGATAAGAAGTTACCGAAGCTGGTAGGAAATGATACGTTAGAGGATGCAAATAAACAACCAACTGCAATTAAACTGTGTAGCGTTACAAAAGAAGGCACGGTAAAACGATTTGTAGAATTCTTGGAGGAGCAAAATTCCGCTGGAGATGCACGAGACCCGCCGGAGAGACCGACATCTGCAGAGGGCACTGATCACGAACGTACAATAACTGTGCGAGCAAAATCAGTCGATGACTTTTTTGTCACAGGAAACGATGAAGAAGGTTATCGAGAGAATCGTACGAATGCTTCAGTGTCATTTACAAGATCTGATGCTCCAGCTAGAACACTTCGCTCAAGCAGTCGAGTCAAAACGCAAAACCCAAGGTATAAGAACGATGTGAGAGGAAGTAAAACTCCAAAATATAATCAGTTGAAGGAACAATCGAGAGGAGAGAAGGTGGCTAAGCATAAAGAATGTTTGGACGAGCAATCTTTTGCCATGAGACAAGAGAAAAGGCCGTTTAACAGGAACAACAAAAGCACAAGCAAGAATAATCCAAGTGATGTCAGTGACAGAGGAGAAACTGTCGACTTGCATCCCTCCTGGTTGGCTAAAAAGAAACAGCTAGAAGCTATGGGCCAAAAATTTCAAGGAAAAAAGATTGTATTTGCGGACGATTAAAGTGATTCGGTGATTTCTCGCGATTGTAATAATTTACAAGGAGAAGAAGGACAAAATGAACCACGAATCACGATTATGTTTAGCGAACGCAACGGTTATGCAATCGTTGAATAGAAATTATTTAGAATAGAAGTAAATAGAAGTTATCTAGAATATAATTATCTAGAATCGGTAACTCTTAAACTATGTCCCCGCCGGAGTAACAACGAGAAACTTTTCATTGCTTGCTTTGACACTGAATTATCCAACATTTGTCAATTTGTAGAAACATCTCGTCTGTATTGAAACAACATAATCACGGAAACATTTGAATCTGGTTTCTCCTCCAGTCTTCTCATTTGTCTTTAGTTGTCCGCACTCAAGAAACAAAGCAGTTTATTGCAAGCGTATGATACGGATAATTGGCAAAATATATTTTTCATTTTGTGTTTTTCCGTCGTATCTGTTCTGACAGCTTCGGAAATTTCTCTCCAAGCGTCTTCCCTCGTGTTCCTATATTTATATTTTCTTATTAGAAGAAATCCATGAACACTCGTGTATTCTTCAATTAACTTGATAATAAAATTATTATCCCATTTTACTTATTTTTTTACTTACTTCTTTACTAACATTTTTATTTATTTATTTACTACACTTTCTTATTATCATCTTTTATTAAATACCGTTATATCTGACGACTGAATGTTCATGCCGAAGGAACATCGGTTTCTGTTACAACTTGTTGACGCGTCAAGAAACTTTCGGCAACAACCGGCAATTTTTTTAAGAAACACGAAACGTCAACAAAAACATTTCTCGTCCGTTGCTCCGGCGGGGACATATAGCTTTATAGATCTATCAATTATATATTCATCATTCAGAAGTTGATCGTTATGCTTGCTGAACGCAGCCGCTGCTAGCTTACAACGTACATTCATTTGTTTCGTCCAAAAAATGTATACATATGTACATTTGTCTCAAAGAGTAACGTATTTATTGTACATAATATATACAAGAATATTGCGATAATATTGCGATGTATTTTTTTATTTTATTTTCTAGACCTTAATCTTACGTGAAATAAAATATAATTCAGACATTATACATCTTCGTTCTCACATACAGCCGTCGCACGATTTCGAACGTATATATATACAAGCATGTACGACGATGCGAGCAACGGTCGCATACGTAATTGGAGGCTCATTTGCTCGCTCGTCCAATTCGAGTTCCTTGCGATTTGCGCGCAGCGTTCCAGATTGGATGCTTTCGAGTCCGACTATAAAGTCCGCTGTGCACGCGAATCGGGACGTATCTCGCTTGTAAGTCGATCGACGTTTAAAAACTACCTTGTTTTACGCGCGTGTTACAAGTGTAATATTGCAGTGAAATTTATATGTGAAACTGAAATACGATACGAGCTCTGAAAATGTGTTCGGTCGAACGGAAAAGGAAACGAAATAAAATATGTACAGGATGTGTGTGTGTGTGTGTGTGGATGCCGAATCTTACATTATACGGCAAGACGTGATTTATTGTACCAATTAACACTTCGAGGACCGGTGTCCTCGCAAACATCGGTCACACGGGAACATTAACTCGTGTCCCCGGTGCCGACATTTGATTTCATTTCATAACAATAACAATCAGGAGGAGTGAATGTAAACGCCGTCTTTCTAGTCCTTTTTCTTAGCCTTTTCTCCAGTCCTTTGTCGTAGTGTCCTTTGCTACTTCGTACAGTCGCAAATAGAAAATCCAATCGACAATAGTCCGGCGCGGAAGAACTCCGCATCACTTGTTCTTGGAAAGTGTGCGTTGCTTTTCGGCGTGTGTAACCAACTGGGAGTCCACGGGAAGGCCTTTCCTTCGACGAACCGCGTCCATATATTTCTTCGCCCGATTAGCGCAATCTGCCTTCTCACCGAAATGAAGATACTCCTCTTCCGTAGATGGTACCCAGTAAGGATCCTGCTCCAATAACTGTGAAGTAGAAATGAATTTGTTCAAGTGATTGAAATCAATGTTTAAATTTCTCCGATGTCTCTCTATTGCGTTAAAAAACGGAAATTTTAAATCCCATTTTTCGTCGTGATAAGATCGCATAAATTAAGTTTACAGTTTAAATCCGATTTCTTATTTCACCCGATTATCAAAGCTACAAACATCGAAATAATAGTCGTCACAAACTAAATGGCTTATATTTCATTCCTCTGCACACATCGCATGAATCGAACAATTGAAGCAACTACACAGAGAGGAAACTTTTCTGGTTTGAT
Organism: Dinoponera quadriceps; assembly: GCF_001313825.1. Lineage (NCBI taxonomy): Eukaryota > Metazoa > Arthropoda > Insecta > Hymenoptera > Formicidae > Dinoponera > Dinoponera quadriceps. Next base: position 70,401 of record NW_014555200.1, on the reverse strand, counting down.
AACGTTTTTTTTAAATTGAAACAAATCTGTCTTTTAGAATGGAATAAACAAACGAATGTTTGATTCGACAAACACGATTGTTTAGTTTCTCAAACAGTAAATAAATATCTTTACGTCAAATAAAACGTTTCTTTTGTATTTTCATCTAAATATTACAATGGTTCTCACAAGTTATTTGAAAGAAATAACACTATTTTAGAAAAATATCAAAGGATTTTTATTTCAATAGGATAATATTCAGTATATAAATTAATAGGTAAATTTAATATAAATTATAAATTTAATGAAATGAATTTTTTTATCAAAAATTAATTATTATATATTTCCTCTAAACAATACTGTTCTTTCTATCAAACAACATGGTTAACTCTCGGGAAATAACATTTTTACCCAAACAAAATGGTATTGTGTTCTTTGCATCGAGCAAGCTCAAATTTTAAGGAAACCCTTTTCTTCTTTACGGCGAAGAACGCGTTGCGGACGCGGAGAATTTTCAGGCTCGCCGAGATTCAAAATCATACGAGCGCTAGCTCTCAAAAATCCGCGCGCGAGAGAGAGAGAGAGAGAGAAAGAGAGCACAATGCGTGGGCTTACCTCCCAATGACTAAAGACTAGCTGCGGACTGGCCAATCCGGACGTTTGCGTCCGCAGTTCTCTCGCAAGGTGGAAGCTCTCCTGGACAGGTAAGACGGCTAATACCCTGAAATGTCCGCCGAAGCCGTGAGCACTGTCCGCGGAGATGACGCGGCCTTGCCTCTTGCCAAACACCGCGTACAATTTGCCTTTAACAAACGAACCATTGTCCTTGATTTGCTCTTTCTCATAGTGTCCCGTTATATCCTGAACGAGCCCCATCGATCGCACCCTTATTCAATCAACGAACTGCCCGCAGAGCGACGCATTTTCGTGCGTGACTGCGCATTTTTCTCGCAGGTGTGCGCTGAATCGACCGGAACGTGACAACAGGCCGAGAGAGAGGAGGCGAGTGCTACCGGAAGATACACGGGGGAAGAATGCAAGTCGTTCGAAGAGATACCTGGGCTGAAAGAGACCGAGGAAATGGCAGATCACGCGCTCGATGCAAATTATCCTATACAGAAAACGCGCCGAGAGATACCGGCGGCGATGGCAAAAGCGGGTCGAGAAAGACACCCGTTAAAACGCTCGGAGTGGAGAGCGCGCTCCGGAGAGGATGCAAGGACAACGGGCAACGATGTGTCGCCCGAGGAACGGAGGCTACCGCAGACGATGAAAACGTTCGGAGGAGGAGAGATAGATAGGATAGAGTGGTGGGGATGACGTAAGAGACGGGGGACTCAGTCTCAAGAATGAGCGGAGAAGCAGGGGGAGGGCGAAGGGTGGGGGCATCCATTCATGCTTTACTTCTGGCTTTTAAGAGTCCAGTCGAGCGGACGGCATACCTTCGCATAGAGGCTGAGATCTCTTCGTCGTAATATCGTCGACATTCTGTTTGTGCGCGCCGATCGATCTCTCGCCATTCCCGACGGGGCCCTTAAACCGGGGAAAAACCGCGAGAGGAGGAACGATCGAGAGAGAGAGAGAGAAAAGTAATTCGGCCGATTCAGTGCGCGAGAGAGTGCGCGAGTGCGACACGCTTCATTGATTTGGGCCGAGGGGACCAGCATCGGATCGATTATACTCTTAAGGAGTCCTCGAGGAAATTCGTACGAACAGCGCGCGAGAGGATGAGAGGAGAGGCTGAAAAGTTCCGGTGAAAAGTTCGCGCCACTCAAAAAGCCTGTCGATCTAATTCGCGAATCTCGGTCGACACGGCCGATCGGCCGATCGGCAATCGCGAAGATGGACTTCAAGTAGTCGGTGACACTCGTTTTCAGGCTCGTCGGACCTTCCGCGAGAAAAAGAGAGCCATTGGTACTTGAGAGTACTATGAGTATCCTCCTCGTTCCGAACGCCCTGAGAGAGACGTGGTGAATGTCGAGAATCCCTTCCATTCTTTTCCCCTCCCGCCGGCTTTGAGTAACAACGCAAACACCGATATTCTCTAAGGAGCCCGCGCTCCCCGCGATACATACGATGACCGGCAAAATGATACAGAATCTGCTGTACACCCTGGCGATCGTCGGCCTCATCCGTCGCAACCAATGCGAGCTGTTCTCGCCGTTCGACGAGACCGACGACGAGTACCTCAACGAGTATCTGTTCTTCGACGAGAGCAAGTACCTCGCCGAACTGCGGGAGTTCGACGAGGCGACCGTACGGATCGACCTGATCAATCGTAACCGGAAGCACCGATTGACGCACGAGGAGCCCAGAGTGCTGTACCAAATCGGGGTAAGCCGCATCGGGGAAGAAAGAATTGAAGAGCAGCTTCCACAAGTAAAAAAATCCACGCGATACAAATGAAATTTAGTTAATGTTCCCGTTTTTAGCTCCCACTGCTGAAAGCTAGATTCGGTAACTAAAGCTCAGTATATAGTTGCATTACATGGACAGTTAATTGCTTTTTTAGACGGAGCCTTATCTCCCGATTGCCGGGCTCACCCCATTCGCCGGTCTAAGCGCGAGTCGACAGATCGGGAGAATGGCGACCGGTACACGCGTGTTATCATTATATAATTTGCGTTTCCTCAAAGTCGAGCGTGTATAAAAACATGGAAACGATGCCCAAGCGGATGAAAGTTGACGATCACACAATCGCTGTCCCTTTAAGCCCGTATGGGGATTGAGATTCAATTTGCCCGATCAGTACGAAGTTCACTGAACTCTAGTGAAATTTAATGACACCGATTGGTCAAATTTCGATTCAATCTCCAATCTTCAATCCGTAGTCTGATACGGACTTTACTGCTACTCGTGCGATCGAGCTATTTCTAGGAAACACGCCGAGCTTCCGTACGGAAAAAAAGGCACAGCTCGCACAGTATTAAAAAATAGTTCCCGCAGCTAGGAACTAGTTTCAACAGGTAAAAATTAGCTGTCCATATAATACAGCTGAAATTTAGTTGATTTAGCCGATTCTTTTTGCTCTTGTATTTAATTTTTAATTTCCACAGCTTAAAACTAGCTCCCATATAATATAAACGAAATCTAGTTAATTTATCTAATTTTCTGTCCTCCTTCCTAATTTTTAGCTTCCACTGTTTAAAAGTAGCTCCTATAGGTGGTAAAAATTAGCTGTCCACATAACTGAAATTTAGTTGACTAATTCTTTTGTCTCTGTATCTAGTTCTTAGCTCCCACAGCTGAAAACGGCTAAGTCCGGTAACTAAATTTCAATTCATATCACATGAACAGTCAATTCCTTTTTTCCGTGCGCCGATGGAAGCTCGTATTGCGACTTTCGTTTCGAGCTTTCGAAGCGCGCTTGAGGAAGCTTCGGGAAGCCTTCGGCGACTCTAATCCGATTAGAGCCACGCGATCGATTTCAGCGTACGTGTTATCTCGTACTAGTTCGCAAGTATCGGTCGCGCGCGCACTTTCCGTCCGCCCCGCTGGGCATGAAACTTGAAAATTCCACCGACCCACTCGTGTCACTCCTGACACCGTCGATTCTTTCGCGAACAGGTGGTCGCGCTTCAGTCCAGCAGAGAGTTTAGCCGCACGCCCTGGTATGCCCTGGTACTCTCTCTTGCTCTTTTTCTCTCCGTGTGTATGTGCGCGCGCGCGTTCATATACTCGGGTAGCATTCCGAGGATTCGAAGCTAAATCGTCCGCTTACAGGCGCAGGAAGTGGAGGAGAGGGAAACGTAGCCGTTAGCAAAGAGCGGCGCCCACTCGATGCTCGAACCTGTTGCTGTCGTTGCTGTAAACACCTACGTATCGACGGTGTACACATGAACGCGTCTGAGTTTTCTCTCTCTCTCTCTCTCTCTCCCACTCTTTCTTTTCCCTTCTATATATGTGTGTGCGTGCCTGAGCATGTTTGGGTTGGAAATACGCGTAGGTCTTTACGTGCGGACAAGCAAGACGTACGTACGTATCATAGATACGTGCGGTTCGCACGTGGGCCGGAGTACGTGCGCAGGAATGATACAGTGGGGATGGAGAAAACTAACTCTCCTCGCCATCGATCGCGGACAAAAGTCGCGGAGACGCGCGCTGGTTCCCGCAAAAATGCTCCTATCTCTCTCTCTCTCTCTATCTTTTTTCTCTTTGCTGTTGTTCATCTCTTCTTTTACGCGTGTTTCTCTCCTCTTTCCCTCCCTCTTTTTCAACGCACGGTTCCCCTTCAAAGAGTATGATAATAATTATTGTAATAATGAAATAACTCGCGGCAAAAGTGGCACGTCATTTCGGAGTGATTTACAACTCAAGTTTCACGCTGGCGGTTGTTTTGCTCGGCCGAACGAGCCGGAAATTTATTCCGAGCTTAGTCACGGTTACAGTTCCGAATTGTATACATTTTTTGCGTTACTTTAACAAGGTCTTAATTTGTGTACTTCTTTACATGTCCCCCGCATATTAAGGTAGCACGGAAATTTCGACGGATCGTTTTGAATAAAAGCAAGATTTTTTCTCGCGCCGAGTAGTTGCAATTCCGCGAAATTTGTTCTACCTAAAAGGAACTGCCTTGCTTCGTTAGATCAGTTTTAACGAAGGAAGATGAATTATCAATTGTTGATAAGCAATTGTTTACTTTTCGGCAAGACTCCACGAGTCCCGCCACTGACGTTGCAAATTGCGCCGCGAGTGCTGCTGCATTTTCAATTACTGTACTGAGATTTTCCCGAGATTTACGAACATCCGGTACACGGCTATATGGAACGATGAGCGAGCGGTCTTTTTACTAACGCCATCCATCCGACCAGATTCCCTGCGTCCTCTCTTTTCTTCCTTTCTCTCTCTCTTTTTTTTTTTGTCCCGTAGCTCGTTCCTCTTCGTCTCGCACCTTTCTTCTTCGTCGTCGTCATCGTTGCTCGTCGTCGTCGTCGGTAGCCTAGCGGCTACCTCCTCCTTGCCTTCGTGTAGTATGTCCATCCCGAGTGCCAGGTGTCATTTTCATTGCGGCCGTGCGAGAGACGCGTGAGAACTTCCGGATGGTTTACGGCGCCCTTCCGGTCCTTCTATTATCCCATTTTAGTTTACCACCGCTCTGTGTGTGTGTGTGTGTGTGTGTGTGAATCCCGCTGCTATATCAGCTTCAAAAACTTCCCTCGCCATCCTCTCCTCCTCGCCTTTTCTTTCTCGCTCATATACGCACACACAGAGAGAGCGCCGGAGGAAGTAGGATAAAGGGATATGCATATAGGGAACGCGCAGAAAAGGATAGTGCGGACAAATGTGATTAACAATCGGAACAACATCGCGAGAACGGGGATTGATGTAAAAAAAAAAAANAAAAAAAAAAAAAAAAAAAAAAAAAAAAAAAAAAAAAAAAAAAAAAACGTGCCGCTTAAGACGCGCGAAGAATATTGTCAGCGCGATCGAAAAGCGTATTCGAGAGGTCGTAGTTTTTTCTATAATTAAAGTATACGTAACTCACGGGGATATTTGATATATTATTTCAAAACGTCCAGGTTCGTCGTACGTGATATTAAATGGAAAAAAAAAAACACCCGTCGTTTACTGCTCAATAACGCGAAAGGAACAAATGACATGTATGCACGTATCAAAAGAGATTCAGAATCACGNTGGGGGGGGGGGAGGGAAACGTTCCCTTCCTCCGCCCACGAGATTATTAGGTGAAACGTGTAATACTTGCGGACAGAAGATTAACCGCGTACACAACAACAAACGGAGCGAACGGACCACCATCCGAAGGGATGAGATCGAGGAGGATTTTCCCCGTAAAAAGCTATTCGTGCCGTTGCATCGTGACGGATAATACTGATAGCCGTGGTAGTAGCAGTAGTAGTGGTACTGGTAGTAGTAATAGTGGTAATAGTAGTAGTAATAATAGTAGTAGTAGAAGGAGCGACAAAAAGACAAACGAGATGAACGGACGGCTATGGCAAAAAGTCGAATGCTCACAGCTCGACTCGAGGTAAAACAGCGGAAGGCCATTTCCTCGAACGTTTCTTCGTTGAATGGCACTGGTCGCCTCCAACTGCTCACGCACTATCGCGCGTACTCCGATAATTATAGCGCGTTAACAGAATGCGAACGCGCGATCCATTTTTCGAAATCTGCAATATCCGTGAAGAACACGAAGAGCGAGCACGATTGCACCTCTTCCTTCTTCGTGGAAGCGGCTGATCGACGAACAACTGTGGTCGAGCGGCGACCGCAACGGGGCTGTCTGTGCGCGCGCGATTGCTGTAAATTCATCGTAGTGCCGACGTTTCGTTTCCGATCATCCGTTATCCGTCATCACACAGGGTCCATCAAACGGTCGCAAAATTTACAGGCGCGAATATATCACGAGGAGACGGGGGAGAAGAGAGGCGCACGAAAGAGAGACGGCGTTTGTTCGCAACACGAGAACGCCTGGATTGCGAGAAACGCGACGACAGATATTTCGCGATTCCGTGGTCGGCGGTACGGTAGTAGTTTGACGTTACAGTCGATGGCGATACAGTCGGACAGGACGTACGCGATTGCCTCAATGAATGGACTGGCAACATCTAAATAGTCCAGTTACAGCAGACTTTGTATCTCGTGTCGGCGGACGAAAGAGCGGATATACTTTAGTTACGAGTCTGTGCGCAATCGTCCCGTTTATTTCATCAACAAGCCCTGCTGGCGCGCCGCGTTATATGCATACACACACACACACACAGGATGTTTATTATTACGCAACGGTACAATTACCGCGACCTTAATCGTTCTTCGGCGTAAACGGCTGTGTTGTCGCTCCGAGATGCATCGCGGCGGTTTTGTGATTCAAGATATTTACGGGGGGAGGAGGGAGGGCCCCCATCGTTACTGTCACGTTCGTGAACGGGGCAGATTTCTGGTAACACTTTGAGACGAAAATTCTAACACGAAAGTGTCGATGTTATATAATAAGTTTTAAATAAGAAACATCTAAAAATATGATCAATCTGGTTGTAAATATTTCGCGTACTGAGAAAAAGATTTTTCAAAATTTAATAAATTTTATTGCATCCAAAGAAATTTCATCATTGGCATGTTTCAGAGAAACTAATGTTTCGATTAATAAATATAATTATTAGACTTTTCAACGAACACGTATCTTTATTTTAAATAAAAAATTTGTTTCTGAAACGAAAGATAATTTTCTTATAAAGAAATGATTTATTTCACTTTATATATTTATCGTAACCACATTTTATTTGGTTAAGAGATATTATTTCAAATAATAGCGTTCTTTTTGTTAAATAATAGAGTTTTCTTGAATGAGACAATAACATTTTTATAATATTTCGTATAAGTACATGTTATTTATATGAAACAAATTTTAATCAAATAAATAGAAATACTAAATTTAAAGAAATCTTTTTCTCTGTGCGCGTTCGGGGCGGCGATCACGTAATTTTTCTCTAGGGCGGGAATGTGAAAAATGTGCAATCATGTAACTTTTCGAACCGTAAAAATGTGGAACTTTTCATGTGAACTTTTCGCCTTGAAAGCTAATAGTAAGAAGGCGGAAAATTAGTGAAAATCTATATATTTTCCGCATAAGTACATAATTTCCTTAGTACTCACGAAACAGAGTTATAGTATTTATGGCTGCACGTAACCTTTTTAAAAACGAATAATATGGCATCCTAGTCCAAGATATTAATTATTCAATATGAGTTTAGTGATTTAACTCTCCGCACGTCCAACTACGTAATCGCTCTGTGACAGAATTCACGCAGAATCATAATGAGCGAAGAATGAAAAATTCCACTCAAAGTTATAATATATGATTGCTACTCAGAGAAAAAGATAGATTTTAGATATAATGAAATTTCTGTAATTTAAACAAATTTATTTTTTAGAATGGAGCAAACGAATGTTCGATTCAATAAACAAAAAACAGGATATTGTTTGGTTGTTTCTCAAGCAATAAATATTTTTACGTCAAATAATATCAACAATATTTCTTTTGTATTTTCGACCAAACATCGCAATGCAATAAATTATTTTAAACAAGTGATTTCAGAAAAATATCTTACAAAAATATTAAAGAATTTGTTTCCGTGAAACAATAATTAATATACAATAAAATAAATTTTTTAAAAATAGAAAAACTGTATTTCCTTTAAATAATACTTTCTTGTCAAACATGATTTACTCTAATGAAACAATTTTCATTCACAAACAAAATAATATTTGATATTAAATTATGTTGTTCGTGTTAAACAAACCGAAATCAAGCGAACAGATTCTTATTAAACTCAAAGGAGCCTTCTTCTCCGAGTGCAGAGTCCAGTGGAAAATCTCAATTATCTTCAATTTCGGCAGTCTTAATTATCTTAATAATAATTCTATTTCTGGCAATCGGGCTAATCTCGCGGTAGGGACGTTTCTCTCGCGTATTAATCAAAACGTGCGTGGAAACTTGTGTGAAACTCCAATTGTTTATTCGCAGCGAGTCGAGACGGCGAAAACGTGACTCCTTTTAATTGATCCCCGCTTACGTTGTTGCGGGGAATCGCGCATGGCATTATTAAACGACGCAACTTGCTTGTTTGCGCAGGATAGCGAGAAGGAATTGCCGGAGTGCGCGGACCAAAGCGAGGTGTGTAGCAAGGTGGATTTATATGGTGCACCGTGGGTCGAGAGACAATGCCGTTGTCCGAACGGCCGTGCCTGCCCCAGCAGTCTTCACGGGGACGACGGACACACGATCGTCGATAAAACGCGGCGGTACAAGCTCTGCGAACCTGTGAAACGACTTCCCATCTGTCGTTACTTCAAGTTAGTTGGATCACACGCCTTTGTCGATCCTATCCGAGAATTCGTCCTCGCTCTTGTGTCCCCATTCGAGTCTCTCAACTTTATCGCGTTGACGTGTCGTACTCTCGTCAAATTTCGTTGGGTGTAAATCCACTCGAAAAGCACGACCGAGTTGCTCGATTTTCTTTTACTCGTATAAAGTAAATTCTCCGTTCGGAATCGAATCGAGTGAAATTGAGGAGAGAATCTGACATACTGGAGGATCGATTGTGTACACGGGGAAAATATTCTAGTAGAAATTGCCACGTAAATTATGTAATGTTGGACCACACCGGAATTATGACTGAAATTATGATGTGTGATCTTTAGCGATGTGTACAATGAAGTACGTCACTAAAAATCACAATTACTATGAGAAATACATTGTAATTTCAGTTATAATTCCGGTATGATGCAACATTATAAAATTTGTGTGGTAATTTTTACTACAATGTCTTCTCAGAACGCAGTGAGAATAATGAAGAAAAATGAACGAATTCACTAGTTGTTGGCCAAAGAAATGATAAATATTCTTGTAAATTTGTTCATTTTTGTCATTTTCACAACGTTTCGAGATATACAATCGACTTTCTGCACTGTCATAAGAATAAATTTTCCCTCGAATCGATTGAAACATTCGCATAGATTAAGAATTCATTTCAAGTTTGAATAAAATATTCCTCTTAATGAGCGGCAGTATTTTCGCTGCTATTTCGAGTGAAATTTTGCTCTAAGAAATTTGGAGAGTAATAAGAAAAAAAAAAGAATAAATAAAGCCTTTATTCACGAATCTCATTCTCGACGTGATGTACGTTTCGATCTAAGCATCTTGACCTTTCGCTGGCGCAGAGACATTACATGGACCCTCGCACCCGGAGGTGGTCCGGGAAACGCGACGGTGCAACGAGTTCACTGCCGATGTCGGCCAGGTAGCGTGCCGTACTTAGTGCGAAGGCAACCTCACAAATCATCGGATGGAAACCAAGGTTTCATCTACTCCTTCGCCTGCTCTCCGCAAAGTGTAAGTCGATATCTGGGGTACGATTTATCGCGTAAGAAAAAAAATGCGCGAGCGTGCCTTTTACCGTGAGACGTGACTTCTGAAATGTTCTCAAGACCGACGTATCGATCGTTATTCTACATCGGCTGATATTTCCATACCTTGAAAGAGAAGAAACCAATGCCTATATCTTTTTTCTAAAATTTAAATTCCCAAATTAATTCAAATTTATTTCTAAATTGATTAATCCTAGCTCGCCGCATTCCGGTCTAATGAACCACTTAACGTTTTTCGGCTTTCTAGTTTTCACATGGCATACTATTTTTTTTTCTTTTTTAAGTATCAGGTGTCTGCTACGAGCGAACATTACTTTTTCTTAAGTCGCATTTACAAAACCATTTGAGAATTTTTTTCCGAAAACACTCTTATAATAATTTTCTTATAATAATGTCCAGTTCAAACCCAAATCATTTTCATAACCTGATATCATAAACATCTTATTCTGTATTTCCACATTGCAAATTTAGAAATATTAATCAACAAAAATGACAAAGCGACAAGGTCTCGGAGACTCGGAGCTAGGGTTAAAATTTAAGTTTTCTAAAATAAAAAATCTCAAGTTCATAGTGAGTTCTCAACTCACTTTTGCTGATAAAAGTACCTCTAAAAGTGACTTAAAAGCCATCTAATTGGCTGCACATTTAAGGCACTTGTCGATAAAAACGAGTTCATAATATTGAACCTGAACGTTAAAGGCGTCGTCTTTCAATCGTCAAGGGTCAATCGATTGAACCAATGAAGTAGAAATAACGGGAAATGCGTGTGTGTGTCTATCTCTTATCCGGTTGCAGAGACTACGATGCCAGCACAAGGAGCCCTGTCGCCTGTTCACCGTGCGCAAGAGACGGAACTCGCAGCTCGAGGAAGTGAACGCCTCGCCCCTGTGCCAGTGTCCCGGCGGGCACCGATGCCCGAGACGACACACGGATCCCGGCTCCTTACCGGCGAGATCCTACACCGGCGTCCTAGAGATCAAGACTTACAGCGGTTACTGCATACCTGCCCATCGCTTCGACGAGATAACTTATGGCATCTAAGAGCGCGAATCCGCTCTCGGTCGTCGTCCGGCTTTAACGGATGACGATTACTTTTCATTCAGGGATGCGCGGATAATCGAATGTGGCTGCTCGGATGATCTCTCGGCTTCGATCGCATTCTTGCAAGAGTTTCTCGCGAAAAAGCGTCTCGAATGTTTTGCACGATCCGAGCTTGCAGACTCGAGTCACACACCGATATGCCTCCACATATATCGCGGAAGACGGAAATATTCCAGACACTACGCGAATCATCCGGGAACGCTCTCTTATCACGTATATTCCCGTAGAATTTGTCTCAAACGTACAACCGGCTGGCCTGCCAATCCTTTTCTCGGACGCACCACCGCCGATCGTGACGCGGAGAGATGTATTTTACAATCTCACTTTCGGGCGGTCTCTCTTCCTAAAAAACAGCGCTTCTTTCTCTTCGCGAATGGAACACACGGTATTCGACGTTTCAACCTGCCTTCGATCAAAGTCGATCGAGAGCGATAACAGATGTCGATTTCTTCGAGATATCGATCCAACCGTGCAATGCCATGTACGATCTCTCTCTGGTGGCGTTGGCGAGTGTAAAAAGTGTGTACAGAAGCATGTAGGAATAAGAGAAACGCGACCGTGCCGTCTGCCAATTTTTGTACAATATATTACACGCTCGACACGATCGTGTTTTCTCATGATAACTCGGCCGTAGTGTCGCCACATTCTCGCGGCAACGAGAGAGAAGAGAGAAACGAGCGCGCGCTTTTTTCTCCTTTCTCAATGCTACTGGTTTCGCATCGCTTCGTCAGAATCGGGCGTTGCAGTTATCACCGTGTAATCCTCTCGTAACTCGTGTACATAATATGTCTCTCTCTCTCTCTCTCTCTCTGCCTCTAATTCCTTCCGAAAGAGTATCGTTTGGGGGAGCATGTTTGTATATGGTAGCGATTTAAGGAGGCGTTTTTCAAAGACTTTCTCGATGTTACTTGTTAATTTGATTGTAACTTAATAAACTATACGACGATATTGTATTTTACCTCACTCCATTCGACTCATCTTTACTCTTCCCTCTCTCACCTCGCGAAGACCTTTTTAATGTCCTGTAACTCTGGTTCGAATTAAAATGTTTCTCCCACCCTATGGTAATTTGAAAGTGGTAACCTTAAGAAACACTATGATAGTTGACGGTCTTGCCGATATAACGTCAGAAAACAGTAGTTATCACGATGTTGTTCGAAAAGAAGCATCTGAGAGGCACTGCATCCTTTTGGCACTCCAGTTGAATAAAAATGCTGTTCAGTCTACCGAGATAGTTTGTTCCGCTTTGAGTGCTGTGACCCATAAAACTTGTAAAAAGATCTTTTACCGGCAATAGAACCAGGCAGGTGCACGCGTAAAAGGGACGAAGGATCTCATCTACATATTAGGTTGAGAAATTATTCGTCAGATCTCCCGTCGGATTACCATCTATTTTGGTCGCTTCAACATCACACATCAACGCATTTTAAAACACCCGTCCGAAAAAGCATTGATGAATATATTGAGTGAAAAAACCGCCAAGTTTTTTTCCCACGGAAAATAATGGAAATTATTTCGAACATTAAACATGTACTTTGTTATTTTAATCATAAAAATAGTTGGAATAATTTTTCTGATAAATGTAGCGTCAGTGAGTAATAACCTTATATACATGTTGTTGCTACTATAAAATATAATTGGCACCGAAAGTGACTATATAATTTTCTATCAGTGTGCAAGGATCATTTCAGACAGCATATTTCTCACAACGTGCGCTAAGATAATTTATCAATCTTTCAAATAGTATGTGCAGGATAGAAGTTGGATAAAGAAGCGGATGTTCCTAATCTACTGCAAGTCGATAAAGAAGAATCTGACTAAGCCTCGAGGATGCTCTCGACAATGTGTGAGAAATATATTAGATGATAGATCCTCTCTCTCTCTCTCTCTCTCTGTTTCTCCTTTCCCTCAGATTCCCGCGATACGTTTCTTATTAACGTTGCAGTGAAATACCAGATATTATTTAATTTTACGGCGAAGATCAATTTAATTCCTCACGATATACTCCCGTTTTAATCACGCACACGCAAACACACAGAGTTCACCGTTTCTACGTAAATCAATCTTCTTCGTCGCCTCACTTTGTCTGTGGACGCAAAATCAAGATTACGGTATGTCGTGACGTTAATTGCAAGACACACGCGCACACCGATGCAAATGCCACTTTTTTGAAGACGCGTGTACAGATGCTCGCTCGACGAAGTTTCGAAAAAACGAAGTTACGGAGCGCGGGAAAAAATCGCGATCGCGAAATGAATAGCGCGCGGTCGTTCCGAAAAATAAAACGCGCGAAATGCATAAGAATGGCACTCCTCCGGCCTGAGTTATCCTCAAAGATAACTTGACATAACCAGAACGCGAATGAATGTCGGAAGCCGTGAGTTATCTGTGAGAACGTCACGGTCCATCACCCGCGGCGGCTCGCGGATGCTCTACTCTAGCGCGCGTTACCATCTTACGGGCACCGTTACCATCGCGCCGCCGCTTTCAGCCGAATCGAGTTCTCTCCGCGCACAAGCGCCGAGGAGCGCGTTCAAAGGACTGATCAAAATACAATCCACGTCGCCGGCGACACGTATCGATCTGACCCCGAGATATTGCCCCCGCTGATCGCCGATCCTGACACGATATCTCCCTTGCGCGATAACTCGCGATCGAGACGTGCGCGGATTTCAATTACAGCCTGCTTTATATATATTCCTCTGCATTTGCTACGCTTGTCTTGTGACAATTGTGCGGCACGCAATTAGCGACTTTTAGACTCCAATTGTTTGATCTAATTTTCACTTTCTAATTAATTTAATATTTATATTGGCGAATAAATACTCTGGGCATATATATTGACTTCTTCGAGGATTTTTACATGTTATTTGTATATTATAGAGCTGATTAATTTTATTTATATTTACGAGAGTAGCGGACTGATCTGTTGTACATTTAGAGGTTCGTCTCCCGGTAGTACCAAAATTATATTTTCATACCTCTTCCTCCCCGATAGGCAAACCACTGAGAATATCTTTGCCACGAAAACCCCACTCAAATTGTCGCTCAAAATCGGCAACAACAATGGCGAAAGACGTTATAAAAGCGACATGTATATTTATATTCAAACTTTTTTATTTGGTAATTTCCTATGTCCCATAATTCTATATTTTGTATACCAAAGGGTTTTAATTGAATAATTGAATAAAAAATGTTAATTTTCAAGCAGAGGCGATCGAAAAAGCGAGGTTTTTCGGGAACCAAACTTTGAACGACCAAATGGTTAACAAAATTATTTTCTTCAACCATTTTTCGGAATGGACAGAATTTGATTTTGTGGCTTAGATACAAATATATGTTGGAAATTGAAAAATCTATAAGTAATATATTTTGGTTGAAGAAAAATTATTTCTAAATTGTTTAACAGATTTATCGATAAAACTAAGATCTCCGGTTTCTATACAGTTGTTACACGGAGAAGCAAAAAAAAATCGCGTTGTTTGTTTCACCGAACTTTACCGCTCTTTTCTCTCTCTCTCTTTTGGCAAGAAATTACAGTTGACTAACAACCGACTCGGTGATGAATTTCCACGTAAGCAGCGACTAATTGCTCATAATTCGCGGTGGTAAATACTGCTCGACGGCCGATAATTGCGCGGCTAATCGCACGCCGTAATATACGGAGTGCGAGATTTCCTATCAAACTTAGAAAGCGAACTCCCGCATAAATATGGAGCGAATTTTTCCATAGTGAAAACTTATTCGGACACCGTTCGTCCGTTTTCACGCAATTCGCCCCGATATATAAATGTTTTTGCACGCCTTCAAGATTCTCTGGAGGTATTTAACAACTCCCTCTCGCACGCTTCGATTATCACGCCTCGCGCGATAATAAAACTACACCGGTGATGAAAGTTAAGCCGCCTTCGAGACCGCTCGTCACACTTCCCGGAATTTTTCGCAATTTTTACCGTTGTCCCTCCACTTTAATCTCTTTCAAAGGTAAGCCTTCTCGAAGGTGCGAAGACTGCCGTTCTTTCGCGGTGCAAGAACGCACCACCGCGAAGAACCGGCGGAGATAGGCGTTTTTCCCGTTCCAGCGGTCAGAATTGATCGCGTCGATATCAATGCGCAACGAGAGGAGATCCTCCGTGGCGAACTTTTCCCCCGCACGGGCAATGAATTAGCGTCAAATTGATCTAACGTCTAATAAATACCGCACTGGACTTTCACCCAAGTGCATCGCGTTGAAAAGAATACAAACGTTCGATCTTTAGAAAGGCCGTCGTGCGTGCGCGCCAGACGGCGTTTACTCGATCTTGTTTACGATCGAAAAATCCGCGATAAAACGCGTACGAGAACACGGCGGAGAGACGGGAAGTAATAAAATGCCGTTCGCTCTTGCACGCCTGCGATATATAAAAATAATTATCGATATGAAATATGAAACTCACGAATGAGAGGAAGAAAGAGAGGAAGAGAGGAGGAACGCGAGTTAACGCGGTAGCAGGTTGCTCTTTGCGGTGGGAAATTATGTCGTGCAATACGTTTATAAATCCGGTCACACTGGTATTATACCCGAGTCGAAATTTTAGTCCTACTTTGATTCTAATTTAGTTCCACATTAAGTGTTCAAAGGTCTTCTACTGTGTTCCAATGGCGCTACAAATGGGGAAGTCATTGCCGTTTTTTTTCCACTCGAAGATTTAATATAGAAATATATGTAGAAATTTAGACTCTGGAGGACTAAATTCTTTCAATAGCATTAAAAGAACATTTATTGTGCTCCTGTGATGCTACAAGTAGGAACTTATTCCCACGTTTTTTCCCACTTGAAGACGTAATGTAGAATTTAAAATTTCGACTCAGGTACTTGCTACAACCTATGTTAAATTTTTCTACAACACAGTGGTAGCTAAGATAGCAAAATAAGTTCAATTTCAATTCTAATAATATAATATAATCCTGTATATTGATTCTGACGATGTCTTAAATTTCTGTTTTCGCTGTCGAAATAAGTTATTGAAAACAGCATTAAAATGCAATCTATAGAATTAAAGGTTCAAGAGAGAAGTTGAAAAGTGTCAATTTCGTCAAAGTAGGTTTCTATTAAGCTACAGACCGCCTAAGTGAACAAACTATATCCTCAAAAGCGTCAGAATAGCACCAGAGAATTTCGATTTGGGAAATAAATAAGAAATAAGCTCTTGAATAAGAAGATTGGATCGACCGAATCCATATTTCAATACGCTCCAGGCACGCGTTATATTTCAGAAACCCACACATTTTAAGATATATTTTCTAACTTATCGTGAAAAAGTTAGTTAAAAAATTATAAAATGCTGCTCCTACGGATCCATATGAGAATCGTGTTAATCGAGGATCAATTATTAATTATATATATAACGCGTGATATATGTGTGGTCGCACCGTCCGCGGGGGATCGTCCGGTCGCCCACCCCAGTGAGATCCAATCCGTCCTTGGCTTGGGAACACGGGCGCCTAGTTCCGTCTGCGTGGGCTCCGGAAAATCGCCGTGGAGAACGTATCGCCGGCATATATCAATTGGCAGTTCATAAAACGTCGCGCGATCGCTAATCTCGCGATACAGTCCTCCCCTTCTCTCTGCCCCGGCGGCTCGACGAAAAGCAAGTAAAATCGCGGGCGAGCAACAGCCTCGCGCGCGGTATATACGGCGAACTCTCTCGAGTGCTCGCCGCGTAGTGGAAGGTAGAGAGGATTGGCGGAGATGCCGCTCAGGATATATACCCGAGCAGTTTCTGGTTGGTTGGTAAGTGGGACTAGCGGGGACTCATAGGCTCGTAGCGTCCTACGCGAGGCCGCAGTCGGGCGCAAACCCCGCCGAAACAATCTCATCGCGAGAGAGAGAAGAGTTACCTCGTCTATCGCCTACGTCGAGCGCACGAAGCCGACACTCCGTTTCTCTCTCTCTTTCGAAAGAGACCGCTCATTCCGGTAAACGAGGCTGTGCCCTGGAACGCGGAAGAGGGTGGACGGGAAGCATCGTCGCGAAACTATCGGGTGTCGACGGGCCTGAAGCGAACCGCCGCCGCGTCTGGATCGTCCGCTTGGGTTAGTGCGTACGGCCGCGCTCGCGCGCGCCTGCCTCTCTGGAGAAACGGAAGACCGGGGTCAGGATCGAGACATCATCGAGTTGTCAACGGACGAGAACGTTGGGGATCGCGGTCGAGGTCGCGCGAGGACGAAAGTCAAGGGTCGCATCACGCGCCGAGAGGTATGAGTGCGTCTTTGATGTTAACACGTTCTCACTCTCGCGATTCTGACAATTTCTATTTCAATACGTTTCGTCCATTTTTAATATGGTGGCTTGAGAGACCGTTTTTTCTTTTCAATTCTTCCGCGAGAAAAGAAATCCGTGAGAAAAGGGGGGATTTTCTTCCGAGCCTTTAAAGCTATAAATATTTTTTTTTAACGAAATTTTCTCTCTTGTTCTCCAATTTTTCTCTTAAACAAATCCAAGTCTGAACATATTGATTTTATCATCTATTATTTTCAACTACTGTATCGCAAAGAAAAAGTTCATTTTTTTGTTTCATTTCATCGCCTGGTTCACGTTAATTCCTTGTTAATTTTTTTCTTTATAAATCATAATAAAAGACTCTTGAGTGGGAAAATTAAAAGAATTTTTAATTCAAGATCGCCTTGAGGAAAAAAGAAGTGAGAAATTAATCGTCCTTTGTGTCAGTGCCCGGATCAATAATTAGGCCTGGATTGATTCCGTCGCGGAAGAACAGGTTACATTCCGATATCGCGCGACCGGTGGCTTTGCTCTTTTTTCGTATTTCCGTTACGATCTTACGGAACGGTGTCCAACTATCGGCGCTACCGATGCGAAACGAGCCGGGTGGGTGTTACCCACCTTATCGAGCGTCTTATTCCAAATTCTCCGCATTTCTTCTTCCCTCACGAATTACGATACAGAATTTCCAGCCGACGATAGGTGCGCAGCGGTGAGGTATTTAGCTTACGTCTCTCGGCGATTAGATTTCCCGCGGCAAATTGCTTTAATAGTGGCTCGTATTCCAAATTACACGAGAGAGCGAAACATATGGTACGACGTTACGCTACGAGAAGCCGGCTCTATTCGCGGATCTCACTGTGGCGAACGATGCGACGAGCGTGGTGAACAATGAACGCGGGACACTACAATAAGGAAAAGGGCTGTAACACGTTAAGCCAATTTACGAAAGATCCGTTAGGCGGGCACGTCGGCACGTTGACGCTACTCTCTTTGTCTCTTCGCCTTTTGAAACGCGCGAAATCCTTCATGTGCCGCCGCGTCGTAGAGGTACACTTTTATGAGAAGGAAAGAGAGAGAGGAAGAGATTGCAAAGAGATCTCCGGGAGGACTTATATCCATTGCTAATTACGCCGTCGAGAGCGGCGGGCGTGTTTTCCTTTCGGTCTCATTAGGTCCGACAAATTGCTGAACGTGCGTCATTTTGGCGAAGCTCCTCAAACGATTCTCGTTATCGAAACGCCGGGATATTTCGTCCCGAAGATAAGCGAGATAAGCATCTATCGTCTACTCTACACGAGAGATATTCTAATGAGGCGTAATGTCTAACATCTGATGCGTGCGACTCGATACGGCCTTGCAAATGCAACGAGATAACGGCTCGTATGGTTTGTACCGAATGACCCAATTTCACTCAGTGTCGTATGGCAAACGTGCGATAACTGTTGCAGCACGTCGGACAAGATCGAGCACGTGAAAGGAAAATACGTAGGTAGGTAGGCAGATAAGCGGTCAACTTGCCGTGGACCGATGCACGGATATTCAGGAAGACGAGAGAATAAGTCTCCCCCCCTCCCCTCTCTATGCTTTTCTGCTTTTCATCATTCTCGAAATTTGTAATTCTACGTTAAGTCTTCAAGTAAAGAAAATAGAAACAAATTCTCATCTATGATATCAAAGGGGCGCAATAAGTGCTGTCTTTAATGCTACAATTAAGTCCTCCTAAATTTTCGTTCTACATTAAGTCTTTAATATGGGGAAAACGACAATAACTTCTCCCCATTTGTAGCACTAAAGAAACATACAATAAAAGATCTTTGACTTAATGGAGAACAAATTAGACTTAAACTAAGACAAAAATTTCGACTTGGATTTTCGTTCGCCGACGATCATTTCGGGCGAGATGAATAAATTTCATTGGACCCGATCTCTCCGATTGCAGAAGATAACTGCAATAACGATTACAAAGTCGCGATAAAAGAATTTCATAGTGAATTTTCGTCTGAGGAAAGCATAGGGAAAATTTATCGTCTCCATATCTCAAGAGGTAATCCTTGCTCGCTCCCATTCATTGCGATTACGTTAGATAAAATTTAGAAAAATAGGCGAATAAACGCGCGCCTCTCTTCCTCTCTACTTTCCTGATTTCCACTTAATTCTTGCGAGCCGACAAACGTTTCGGCGGATAATCGGGTTTGATTCGATTTCATTTGAAAGAAAACAAATTTTGAAATAACCACCAACTCGCGATAAAAGAGTCGCGTAATAAATGTTCAGAGTTGCGACAGGAAGTGAATTTTGAAATTCTCTGACTTTTCCATGTTTCTTCAGACTACAGTGGACAATTTTTTTCCACGAGCAATATGTAATCTTAACGTTTAGAATGTTACAAGAGCAATACAAACCTGAAAGTTTAACAATATAATATAATCCTACAAATTTAGACCAACAAAAAATAAATGAGTATTGAAAAAAAAATACAATTGAGAGTACTTGAAAGAACTGTGAGAAAAGTTCAAAGTTCTCTTATATATTTCTCTGACTTTTTTTCCAAGTTTCCCGGAAAACTGTTTAATTTCCACGACTTTTCCCGGCCTGTTCCAGGTCTGTGTGCGACAATCCTGAATGTTGGTCCGAGAGAAATGCAGGGAAAATTTCTCGCTTTAGCTCGCGGCGCCATGTTTCGGCAGACAACTCTCATTAGCCGGGCGATTCATTATGTTGCGATTACGTTAGATAATATTCCGGCCGTAACAAGACTCCACTTCCACCACTTCAGGCACCAAGTATCATTGAACTTGACACGTTGCAGTTATCTCTCGACCGTTTTCCGTATCACGTGCACAGATGCGACGTTTAGTTTGCGTTGAATTTACTCATACCAGGAATGGGTCTATTCGTTGCGTTGTATAACCATACAAAGACCGTGCAGATGTGAAGAGACAGATAGAAAATTACAGCGGAGAGGAGAGAAACGGTAAAAGGGAGGCTGGATTACGAGCCTCCGTATAGTATTCGCGACGAAATGCTGTACTCGCGTTAGCATGCACTTAACTGCGCGAGAAAAATCTAATTACCGTTGCGAGAGCGAGAGCTCTACTCTGTTAAGACCGAAGTAAACATTGCTTCGAGACAGTAGGTGTCACACATAATATACATATATAATGCGTTACGTTCATCGAGTTCACAAGATGCTTTTATCATATTCATTTCCTCGGGAAGAGGACGTCGATATATACGATAGGAAAAGAAAAAACGATCATTTTTTACAAAAAAAAAAAAGCTGAGAAAGATAGACAAAAATAAAGATAGTTTTATTATCCGACACCAAATAGAGATAGAGAGAGAAAATATGTCAAGTTGCTCCGTTGATCAAATTTCAACTTTCTTAAATAAAAAAGAAAAACAATAGAGAGAAACTAGACGAACATATAACTAGATTCTAAATCAATGAATCAGTTTAAATAATAAACGATTCTAACGATAAAATTAATCACCTTAACGAATTGTTATCTCGCGTTGGGAACAAAGTAATATATAATTTCTATATTGTAATTACAGGTCCGAGAGGTGATACCGATCGAGAATCTTTACGATAAGAACACTCGAGAAGAGGCGTTCCATCGCGCCGGGAATACAAGGACGGAAGCGGCGATGTCGAGAATGCGGGCTGTCAGATGGTGCGTTTGGCTCGCGCTGTTGACGACGGTACTGGCAGTGCCGCCGAAGGTGCGTGGTCCGGACGATTCAAGCAAGGGAAAGAAAACCACGCCGATCGCGCCGATCGGCGGAGCAGGGAAGAACGGCACGACTAGCGTGATTACCGCGACCACGGCATCGAGACCAATCGCGAACGTCACGTTCCCGTACACCCTGAAGAACGCCACTTCGCATTTATCATCGTCGTCGTCGCTGGTCGCTGCGACCAGCACGACAGCGGCGACGGCAGCATCGACGGCGTCCACGGCGGCGGAAACAGCCGTTACATCCGCCACGACGACACTGAAACTTCCGACGATCTCGCCGATCGTCACAATAACGACGTTAGCGTCCACGGCGGCTTTCACAAGGAACGCGACCTCCTCCTCCTCCTCCGCCGCCGGCTCCACCGAAACGTCCCCGAGGATAATCTCGCCTACCCAGCACACGGTGTTGTCGAGGAAATCAACGGCTGCGGCCGCCGCCGCCAATGTCACGACCACCGCGCCTATGACATCGGCCAAAGAAACACGAGAGTCGCCCGGAAAGATCAGACCGCAAATCAAACTGACGACAAATTACACCAGCACCAGCGAGGTAAGCGTATTATCCACCGACCGACCGGTCGGTCAGCTTCTACCCACAGCAGCTTTCCACTCATATTATTCGTATTGTTCCGTTTTACCTCAACGACCGGATGGTCCGCAGATTTCCGCTTGTAATTACTTTAAACTACGGATAAAGCGAGAGCAGGCAGATTTTAATTGATTTATGGCAGCGGCGGAGGAATTCCGCGGAAAAGCGTGCGGAGCGAAAATTACGCTTGAAATATCGCGCGGCTTAACGCGAAGATTGCCGGCGTGTCGGCGAATTTCCGAGCAAAAAGCAGAAATCATGCGGAAGATGACGAGCGGAAACCCATCCGAGAAAGTAGCGAGGCAAAGGGAACACCGGGCGGAGAGAGATATCCCGAGTGTGCGTGTTCATTCACGGCGCCGCGTGGTAGCTTCGCACGCATAAAGTTGTAATACGTTCACGTCGCGTTTCACATCCGCTGTAATCTCGCATTACCCCTCCCCCCCCCCCC
>NW_014555200.1:3697-48363 GCF_001313825.1 Dinoponera quadriceps | reverse complement strand
AACTAGGAGTTACCGGCCGATCCGTGATTGATAATACTACAAGTTTGACACTTCCGAAATATTTTCTAAAAGAAAAGAGAGAGAGAGAGAGAGAGAGAAAGAGAGACTCGCATCCTAGATACAACTCGAGCGCGTCGGAGGAAAACAAGAGGAGCAGAAACATGATGAAAATGCGACCGCGAATTTACCCAATCGTTAGGCGCGCCGTAAATCGAGTCACCGGGGGAACGTTCTGTTTTTTTTTTTCCTTTCCTCTCCTTCTCTCAACGGAAAACTAAAAGGAGATATCTTGTCCGCGCGCGTATCCCGTTCCTGCTCCCCCCGCCGCTGCACCTCGAGCAAAGTACAGAAAAGCGTGTGTACCTGATGATGCGCGGTAGAAAGGAACCCAGATTCGAGTTATACAGCCGACATGGAGGATCGTAGTTTAAGAAAAAATCGCATATAGGTCGACCGAGAAAGTAGCATCATACGTATATACAACGTACTTAGAAAATACGTTCTCTCTGTGTGCCGACGGATATACGCGTGCAAAATGGCAAAAACGAGAAAGTAATCGACATTCGGTCGTACGACTGGACGTCGTAATTATCCAAGTTAATCGAGTATACGCGCGTCGTGCGTATCGCTCATTCTTCCCGCGATAAGCCAAATGAGTCAATTGGGTCACCCCGAGTCTTTTACAGCGAAAGGAAGAAACTTATTTACCTCCATTGGAGGATGCATTTTTGCGCAGCTGCCTCGATTTCAGATATTTTTAAGACCGCGCGTGATCTCTCCATCTATCTATCTTTCTATCTATCTATTGATCTCCATCTCTCTCTCTCTCTCTCTCTCTATTCCTACCAAGATAACGGCGATATACCGATGGTATATGAAAGCCGTTGAGCCATTTACGATCAAATAAGCGAATATAACGCATCTTGATTACAAATGGACAATTTCGTACCGCGCAATACGGTAAATACGGCCGCGCTGTGATGTAACG
Organism: Dinoponera quadriceps; assembly: GCF_001313825.1. Lineage (NCBI taxonomy): Eukaryota > Metazoa > Arthropoda > Insecta > Hymenoptera > Formicidae > Dinoponera > Dinoponera quadriceps. The sequence goes on along the minus strand of NW_014555200.1, from coordinate 47,375 downwards.
CGAGATAACGGAAAAAGCGAGGCATTAATAATAATTAAGTATTCTAACGTATCCGTAATAACCGCGCGTGAACGCTAATGACGGTGATGCGTAAATTGAGTATGTAATACCCTCACGTGATGGAGTTATTTGTCTATCTGTTACGCGCCACCGCAAAATGCACGCGAGGGGGTACGCGCCGAACACAAGTACGGGGATTGTGTCGATTCATCGCGTCTCGCGCGCGGAGGATCGATATCGTCGAATCACCGCGTGAGGCGACAATCAAATAAAACGCTCGACGCTCAGCAACAACGCGGATACCAGACCGATCGAGAACCGTGTTCATACGCGAATCCCGGAAGAAAGATTAGTACCACAATTCATATTAAAATATACACTAAGGGGCACTGAAGATGCCTCACCCAGAAGAGCCCTAACCCGAATTTCGGGCCGGGCTGCAAAAATATTGAGTACCGTTTAAGGATAATTGGAACGAAAGGAAAGAAAAAAACCTGAAAGAATCTTCCGAACAGCCGTTTTCCCTGGAAAATAATGGGAACATCTACCTTGAATGACACCTGGCGTACACCTGGTGGATCATATCATAACGGGAATCATCATTACTGACAATTTGAACCTGTGGCAACGATATATCATCATTGTTTTTTTTCAATTTTCTAATCTTCACTATTTTTAATTAATTAATTAAAAAGATGAGGCAATGAATTGAAAAGGTGTGTTTTGCAAGATTATTTTCTATTCTCACCTACCGGCGGGAAAGTGATGAGCGGTGATCGGGTGAAATTATTTTCTAAAATTATTTCCGAAATTTTTCAAGATAGGTTCATTTACTGTTCCTATATAAGAACAGAGAAATGGGTTAAGTTACATTCCTTTTGTCCTCAGTCATTCCTCTTGTCAGTACATGAGCTCAGCGGTACGCGGAGAAAATATCGTGGTAAAAATTACGACAAAATTTTGTAATGCCTGGACCATACCGGGAATATGACTGAAATTATGATGTGTGTTGTCTTTAATGTGATCTCAGTGAAATACATTACTAACAATTACAACACACATCATAATTTCAGTTCTAATTCCGGTATGGTCCAAAATTACAAAATTTCGTGGCAATTTTCACTACAATATTTTCTGTCTTTCTATTTACCAAGTTTCAGCCCAATAATTGTTCTTGTGAGTAAGACGTTTTCAATGCTTTATAAGAAAGAATATGTAATCTTATGTAAAAATGAAACTTTTTTATCATATATTCTTGTGTTATTGAATAATTTCGAATTGAGAGGAAAAAGTATCGGATAGAAGGAAAGATATTTTCAAACTGACACAATTCTTAGTTGGAAGATATCGTTCTTTCTATCCAATATTTTTTCACCTCAATACTTGAAAATTCCTTTCCGTTATTCTTGAATAACACGAATACGATATTCTTAATGGAACTGTAGAGAATTTCTTCATGTAAGCAAATTTTATCTTCACATATTTTTGCTTATGTACGAGAATATGAATCTTGAATTGATACTAATTTCTTCTCCTTCCGTATGAGAAGGAAGTAAATCCAATTAACCGCAATTTAACTCCGATTTGTTGTTTCTTTTGCGATTATGACAGAATGAGGAGAGAAATTTATACAACCGACAGAATGAGGAGAGAAATTTTAATTAACCCTCGGCATAATTATCTGTGCGATTAATTAAATTTACCTCCTCCACTGCGCGTGGAGTCGTGGTCGATAGTACGCGAGGAGGGAAGCGAAGAGAACAAACCTGAAAAGCCGCGGTCGATGTAACCGACATCGGTAAAATCGGCCGGTAAACATATATTCAATGATTTAATTGGCTTACACTCAGCAGTCGAGTGAATTTTGTAGTAAACTGGTACGAATGAGCATACAATGGAAAGAAGGACTCGTAATTGCCGTGCGGCACAGTCAGGTGTGGGTGATACGAGTCACACCATTCATCTATATCGAATGAGTATCGCTTGGGAACTGTTCGCGTGCACGTGCTTCGAACTGATACCGATTTCGCTCCAGATGTAGCACGGGAATAGTGGATATGCCCGGCCGCATCACTAGGACGGGAAAAGTGAAGCAGGCTATTGGCTATTTTTTACACTGGGAAACGATGATGTTGACTTTGCAACGGTTGTGCGTTACCTTCTTTGTTTCTCCCTTTTGTGTTTACTTTCCTTTCTTCTCTTTTTCTCGATTAGATCATCACCGCAATGTTTCTCCGAAGGCGGTTCTATTCAATCGTTTGTACGGTTCAAAAATCGCTACGATAACACGCGTATAGGACGTGAGAGCTCCTGTTGTAAAAGATAAAACGTGGTAAAGTGTAAACGATTAATAGCGCTGAACTTTTTCGGTTCGCACGGGAGGGTTCAAGAGGGTGCATATACGGAGAAAAATAATTCGCTGGACCGGCAAATTTTACGCTGTCGCAACGAAGTCTGTCAGTTACTATGAGGACAGCAAAACGACTTGCTGAGAATACTAATTACCATTTGCTGAATCTGAATAAATGATTTCATTGTAAGAGCAAATTAGTGAATGTGGATAAACACTATTTTGCTCGAATAGCAAATTAACGTATCTTAAGGACAAATTCACATAGCAAAATATTTTCTATCCTGACAACAGAACTGTTTCAGCTCTAATTATACGAAGAAAATATTGTAGTGAAAATTATTACGAAAGTTTTAACGGTCCCGAATAGGAAGTTTGTAGTGCCGGATTATTATCGAAATTATTACGTTTATTGTAATCTTTAGTGATGTGTACACATGATATAAATCGCTAAAAATTACGACACACATCATAATTTCGGTTCAGTATTACAAAATTGTATGACAATTTTTGCCACAATATGTTCTCCGTGTACGAATAATTCGTTAATTTGATTATGCCAATTATATTTTATTGCTGTCGCAATGAATATGCAGTAGCAACGATGGTTTCGCTATAATAGCAATATTATTTTTCTTTGTATCCCTGCAAAAAAGAATTAAAAAAAAGGGGAGAAAGAGGCAGTGAGCTGGTGAATTTTGCAATGCTGATTCTGCAATGGGGCGTTTTTCCGTTCTTTTTTCTTTTGCTTCTAGACCACTGATGCCACAATGTTTCTCCGAACACAGTTCTCTCTCAGTCGCTTTTTTGTGAAAAAATCGTAACGCACTCGTTCGCGAGCCTCGACGTAAAATCGCGTTGCAAAATTAAACAGGTGTCATAAAATAAAATGGTTCCTTATCGTCGAACTTTCCGCATACGAGTAGTTGAAGAGGGAGATATATATATATATTCCGGACGGTAGAGCGTACTTATTGAAGCACGCAAACCACTAAATCGTATCTAGATTCGAATGATTTCGCTTCCTATAGATTTTGCGTGTGGGGAACAAACGGACCTTGATTATACTTGGGGATAGCGGATTATATATTCGCGATAATGGAGCTGCGGCTAAGCGATAATATCGATGTTTCCATTTTACAGGTATTCAAGATGCCGTCTCGATTATCTTCTTAATGTCGGCGCCGGTATTGTAAGTGCACACCGATATTTACGGCTCGGTCTCTTTCAGCGCTCCGGTACGATAGCGAACGAGATAGAAATAGAGAACTTTACTAACGGTCCCGAATAGGAATTTTGCCCTCACTACGCGCGCTTCCGAGTTACGCGTAACGGAGCGTTGCTCTAACACGGTTTTCCAAACATAGCACCCGGTAACGAAATAAATAATTCAACGTTTCGACTAAGCGCGCGAATATCGGAAAAAGGGATGAAAAAGTAACGCAGCATTCGCGTGGTGGAAAGGTCGCCATACTTTTACCTCGACGAACTTTCCAGATTGCAGCTAATGTATCCGATGGGAATATTCATCAACTATTTTTATTATCTCGAGAAAGCTGTATTTTCTGGTACTGTACTGTTTGTTATACAGATTTCAGTATTACATCGCCGGGGAGGATAATTCACTGGCACAGCAAATTTTATGCCACAGGAAAATCTGTCTGTTATTATGTAGACAACAAAACGATTTCTGTTGAGAGACTACTAATTGCGCCGGATATATTTTGCTGGATCTACAAATTATTTTGCTATAAGAACAAATTAGTAAATGCAGAAGAGCACTATTTTGTTCCGACAGCAAATTAATGACCGAGAGGCAAATTCATTCAGATTCATTTTTCTATCCCGGCAATGAAATTGTTTCTACTCTAATTACGAATAATTCGCTAACTGAGTTATGCCAACTGAACTTCATCGCAACGAATATACAGTAACAACGATGGTTTCGCTGCAACAGCAAAATTATTTTTCTCCGTGCAACTTTCCGGGACAATTGCACATAGAAAAAAAAAACAATTTTGCTGAAACAGCAAATTGTTTGTTGATATAGTGACAGCGAAAAGATCAAATTAAGAGTATCAATTGTTTATTGATACGCCAATTAAATTTTATCGCTGTCGCAATAACGTTTTGCTACAACAGCAAAACGATTGTTTTTTCTGTATTACAAGTTGCTGTATTAACAAACAATTTGCTACTCCAGCAAAAAATTTTTTTTTCGTAAGTTACATTTTGGGAAATTTCGTTCCCCGACTTCGGGATTCCGGTAAATTATCGGACTCTTTGAATTTCGAAGTTTTTCGGAACAACCACCATATTTACTCTCCGGAAATGACCAAAGTCCCTTATTGGATACGTTGCAAAATCTATCGAGGGAAAAAGGCACTTTCTGCCGCTGACTGTACCTTTAATGTATCAGCGTTAAAATAGCATTATGCCGGCGAGAGTCGTCGATCATTCGAAATACTTTCCGAGACCGTCTCGGTTGACTCGGAGGAATCGCCTCGCTCGATGATCGGAACAGTCTGGCTTGAACTAATGGCTGGCTCGTGAAAATTGTTATTTCAAACGCTCGTTAGACATACTGTGCGTCCGGTATTTAATATTTATTACTTTCCCGTGTGTTCTCGCCGTTCGAGCGGTGTTGTGTATCAGGAGGATATTGGCTGGAAAGTACGTGCCGTTATCGGCGCGTCTTCAGAGTTGCTTACGAAAATCGCGCGTTACTTTCCATTTTTAATCGAACACAAAGGGATCCCCCGAGGGGCCTCTCCATTGTACCGTTCGCGAAACGATGGTGCATCGACGGAGCAGCGATGGGCGCGCGACTAATAATAGCGTCCGTCTCTCTACGCCACTTGATTTAACAAAAACAACCGTGAATAGAGCGCAACGGTATAAACCGCTGTGCTTCTTTTCCTAAAGATAATAATAATTGCATTGTAGGTGTCTCGGAAACGCGACATCCGCGCGTTATGATTCGAAACGTCCCCCATGAGAGATGTCGGCACGCGAACAAGAGAAAAGGAAGTACGAAGAGATGAAAGAAAAGTCAGTCACGCCAAATCTCTAAACGTCTTCTGGACGCGCGACCGTATGTCCGCGGCTTTGAGATGAATGAAAAAAGAAGAGGGCAAAAAGTCGAGCGAGTCAAGGGCTGTGTGTGTGTGTATGTGTGTACACCTTGCATCTCGCTACATGCATTAGCATTCGACGAATCTACAAACGGCGAAAGGAGGACGAGCGTTCACGGTCGTGACGCAAACGGATCAGCCGGTGCTAATATCGCCAGTGGAACGTGACGACGTCGAAAAGAAAATGTTAGAAAATAAAAGAAAAGCGGAGGGGGAGGAGAGAAAAGGAATCGCAAGAGAAGAATGGCAAACGACGGGAGAGGAGCAATAGCTGGTATCGCCACGGACAATTTAACGCAACCTATTCTGGCTTTAATCGATTCACTCTGTGCTACTTCTGTGCATATTTCTGTACTATTTGTCCGCAAAATAGTAAACGCGCTTCTTGTCTAGTCGCACACCGAGGCGGAATGTAAAGGCGGTAAATCAACTAAGCGGTTCCACTTTAATACGACACCTATCGCGGGGAAAAAAAACGCGCGTTTCCCGGGTAGAAGCGAGCGTTAAACCGACAAAATGTAAAAGCGAGCGCAAACAGAATCAGCGAGAAAGAAAACAAATTGGGGGGGAGGGGAGGAAACACGGCAGTCGATTCTTTTTTTCATCGCTTGAAAGGTGAACATCATATTCACCACGTTTCTACACGTCGGTCTTGTCGCTTTTTGCCGCTTTAATAACAATCTATCGATACTGGTAAATTATTAGTTACCGTAACACTCGAAGAATAATAATATACGTATCAATTACACGGGAAAAGATACTATTCAAGACTCGTATGCATAAGCAAGAATATGTATCTCATATGAAGATAAAACCTGCTTACACGGAGAAATTCCATGTATTTCCATTAAGAATATATGTTAATCAAGAATAATTTTCATAAATTGAGAGAAAATTATTCTCGAATAATATGGGATATTCTTAATGGAACTATATAGAATTTCTTCGCGCAAACAAATTTTATTTTTATACAAGATTATATATTCTTGTGTGAGAATATGAATCTTGAATTTATATTAATTTTCTTCCCGTGTACCAACGAATTACGAATTGGCGTTTCGTTAAAATTAACGTGATTTTGAACATTAAATTCCCCGCGTCTTTCTTTTTCTCATACTTGACGCTATTATTTCATCCAACATTGCTACACCGAGAGACTAGTCTTCTCTCTCTCTCCCTCTCCCTCTCGTTGCTTCCTTGAATCACTATAATTTCGAGCGACAAACGGACAAGCTTTTCTACGAAGAGAAGCGGGCGTAGAAGAAAGGAAAGATGGGAGGGAAAAAAGAGAGAAAGAAAAACGGGGAATCGCGGAGTGACCTCAGCGAAGAGAAACGAGAGAACGCGATCGCGTTTCGGTCAATGACCCCGCGGCGTCGTTTTGTAAACGACCGTTTTGTAGCCCTGGAGAGCTCCGTGCGGATTACGGCACGCGATGACATTATTTTTGAAGTCGGGCACAGTTTTGCGCCTCGTGTCGGGGTCGATCGTGGACGGCCGAACGGATTATTATCGCGCTACCGCGCAATAGAATATCCCGGCGAAAAGCGAGAAAAAAAAGGAAACGAGGAAAGGAACACGAGCGAATTTCGTTCGGCTCGACTCGAAACGACCCACAATTAGCGCGTTCACCCGTGACCGAGCGCGATGCTATCGTCGAAACGGGGTATTTCGGACATGCCTCTTCTTGGGAAGAGGAGAGTCTTGCCGGCGCGAGCGACCGTCGCACGTTTTTCCCCTTATCCATGCTCGACCGCCCGTACCGAGACTAATCCTCTTCACCGCGCCAAAACACACCGATCGTCCCTCGCCATCAGCTTAATTGCTCTTTGTCCAACACGAACGTCGCAAATGGGCTATTTTGCGTCGAATATTACATTCTGAACGATCGAGTTACCCTCGAGAAGAATGTGCGTCCGGGGTAATGACGGGTCCCGAAGGGCTATAACTTCTTCAGAGGAATCGGCAAACCGGNGGGGGGGGGGGGGGGGGGATGAGAGAAACCTTGATTTCCCATCCATTCTGTCTGTTAATGCATTCTCATTAATTGTAACAATATTGCGTAAGGAAACGGAGAATACCAGAGCTTAATAGAATTTTATTCAGAGCTTCTAGAACAAAACTGTCCATTTTGTGAGCAACGGGCTTGCTTATTAATTACTTGAATAGTTTTTTTGTCTGCTTTTTCATTTTCTGGTCAACTTATACTTTAAACTCGAACGATAATGCTATGTTTTCCTATTCATGATCAATCGTTAAACCGATGGCTTCGTAGCGATAACTTTTAAAGTTGAATAATTAAACATAAATAGAACAACATAATGTTTACATTATCATCGGGTTAGTTAGCCTAAATCGCAATCGGGAAATGAAAAGCCGAGCTTCATTGTTTCGTTCATAGTAAGTGGGTTCAGATTTTGCGCGTCTTTTGTGCGCAGTAACTGCAAGAAAAGTGTTACATCTTGATCGGGATCCCAAGTAGTTTTACTCCTCAGTTGCTAGACAGAAGTTAATAAATAACTGCTCAAAAAATGCATGGAATATCTACAAGGAGAGGAAGAGGATGGAGGGAGGGAGGGAGGGAGAGAGAGATTATGAGATATTAAACCCTTTAGGTTTACTTAGGAGTCAATATAATGCAATATTGGCAGCAAAGAAAAATTGTTCAAACACGGCTAGAGCTATAAAATTATTTATAGCTGAGAGATTATAATAAGCGCAATGTGTAAGCTTGATTATAAGAAAACAAAATTAAAGGAGAGAGACGAGCGGTAAACGCGACAAACGAGGTAAAGGATACGCCGTGAAGAAGCAGCGCGCGCGGAGGGCTCGATAGTGCATAGTCTCACGTTCAAGGAAGTTGGCCGGGCGATGGATATCCGTACGGATAACATCTTATACCCCGCCGATATAGCACGTCCGCCTCTTTCTTTCTTTCTCTCGTTCCGAACATTCCGCTTTTTTTACCATGCCGTCCGTTCCCTCCTCTTTTCTCCGTCGGGATTTTTAACGCGCGCGGGTAGATGCCGCTATGTACTTCCACCTTCGGGAAACCCAACTATGTTCCTCGCGTTCGCGAAACGGCCGCTCTCTCTCGTTATTATCTCGCGCGAGATTCTCCGCGTGAGCGAAAAATCTCAACTTTCCGATTGCCATCTCATCTCGCGAGCGTGTACACACCGCATGTTCGCGATTCATATCTCGTGAACATGCGATGAACACGTTCTCTTCTCCGGGACAGACAAGAGTTTCTTCCTACATATCTGGCATCTCAATTGTGAGGAAACAGTATCATAAGGGGAAAGTGTAAATCACAGAAGTGAAAAGCGCGCGCGCGGGCACCAACGAGTCGCCTCGTGACACAGAAACATTGTTAATAAGGTAACGTGCAAGGTAGCCTCGTTACCTTCCGCTGCAGTAATAATAAACTCGGCTGATTCGAGGTACAAAATCCATCAATTCAGCCGTAATCAAGATCAATTGTATTTTCGCCGAGCAGGCATATCGAGTCTCTTCTCGAGATTGATTCGCAAATTGTCTTTATTTTCTGAGAGACATTTTCAGACCGCGAGAAGACATCGAGGATACCGTTTTTACCCGGGTAATCGAAAAAATAAAACGGACGAGCGAGGAACTGCAGTTATACAATATCGGAAGAGAGTTCTTTCTTCCTCGAGGGAATTTCTCCATAATCATAGCTCCGCTCGAAATCGAAATCCGTTTGCTGGAAAAGTTGTTCACGCGCTCGTAGCAGTTGTATCTTTTCCATTGTAAATCGCGCAATATATCGCGATCTGTACGGGAGGGTTCTCTCGTGCCGTCCTTGGAGAATTTTTCCCTGCCAGTCCGGGAGACCCGACGAGTTCCAGGAGAATGGAATTGATTCAAACCGAGCGTGAAAGACGACCGAGCGGATGCGCACGATATAACTTTGCGTAATTGAATCAAGTATATTCGTTTCGATGTTCCTTTCCGAGAAGAGAAGAAGGAAATGGCACGAACCGGCCGATAACATGTTGTTACGTATCGTTGAACGTATACAATCACTCGATTCACCTCATTTTATAATCTAACGTTTTATAATAAAATGATCTGTAATTAAGTAAAATGAAATGTCTCAGTTTTATTTCAGCGACAACGTGTTTTGCCGTAACAGTGCGTCTTCGATAAGAGATATTTCTAACATCAATCTGAGACTTTCAGAAGATAGATTGGTCCTTTAAAAAAAATGTTTTCTAAATAATTGTGGCCTTTAACAATTTACATGGATTTGTGAAATTCCACATTTGCAGACGGGAGTACGACTGCCGGAGGGAGCGAGCGCGGCTCTCGCGAAACCGACCAAGTATCACTACTACCCGCACAATCAGCACATCTACTTGCTACCGGAGTGCGCGGTTCAACAGGTCTGCAATGCCGTTTACGTTAGACTGAACTTTACGCAACCTCTGTGCGCCTGTCCCGGCAGATATCGGGACCCCTGCAGCGCATCCTTGGACAGTGACGATCTACACACGACCGAGCTGGTAACCGATCCGCGGACCAAGGTTAGTGAAAAGGCATCTTATATCCTCTTAGCGGTCGGGCAAAAAAGTATTCAGATATCTCGGGTTTTCCGTTGAAAACCTCTGCAATTTTAATTTCCAATTTAAACGTAAATATTTTTTTATGTTAGCTCGATAAATATTCAACGGAGATGATGAGAGCTGATCGCAAGATACGAATTATTTTATTTTAATTTAATGTATAATTATTTTAATTGCGTCGCCTAATATCTTGTGATCAGTTCTCATTAGCCCATTTCTTACCTTCATTGAATAATTTGATTCTTAGTGTCTAAATTTCTCCAAAATTTCTATAGCTATAATTATAATGTTACCCCTTTTTCCGACATTCATTCTCCTCATTAAGGAAAGCAAGATAACTCTTCTACTGCGAAATGTCATTTAACGAGACGAACAATAACGCGAATAAATTACACCTGAATTGTAATTACAAATCGAATCACGCCTTGAAAGCGCAGTGTGTACTCGAAGTGTCACAAATGAGAAAGACACACGATCGAACAGACCGAGAATTTTCCTCCGCTGCAAAAATAAACGTTCCACCTCCTTTATTTTAGCGTTTAACACGACTAGCTGTTACGGAAACAGCAGCAAAACGTGAAACGCACCATTCCCGGCCGGCCGGTTCGGAGAGGAGCTCGGATTCTAACGCGAGTTTCCTGCCGTGAGAAAAACTCGTTCACTTTCGTTCACAGTGTACTAAGCGTGACTTGCACACTGACGAATCAGTTCGCGGACAATTCGCGCAAGTTTCAGGCCGAGATACTCGTAACGCGATCGTTAGATCGTAGCAGCATACTTTCAAACCCGTCAATAACTTGCGTGCGTACATTTCGACACGTATTTCAAACGATCGATCGCGACATCGGGAAAAGAAACCGAATCGATATAGCCGTCTGACGACCGATCGGATACATGTAGAGAGAATGTTCTTCAGTCCTTTTTTCATATCGTTTCAATCTTTTCCCCAGCAGAGCAGAACAGACTGTCAGCATAGAGTTTATCTTGTTAAGGATAATAAGCTATAGTAAACTACAGTAATCTTTTTGCAGATTAGACTTCGGTTCCTAAAATATAAACTAAAATACCAAAGTATAACATAAGGCGAATGTCCCAATCAGTGATAGTTTGTGATTGTCTTAATTTGGGACAATCGCATCATTTTCCTTAATAAGCCAAATAATACATCTCCATGTTTATCTTAAAAAATATATTTTTACTTAAAATTTTATATATTATCCATTATAATAGGTGTTAAATAAAATTAAAAGCCATAGTACGTATTAAAATATTACAAGTGCAACCGTGTTGCTAACGGCGACAATTCAAAGTTACTTGCCGGCATCTAAGTTGACTGTTAATATGAGGCTTTTATTTGATCTTTTATAATTATTCTCTAACCTCAAACGATTAAAATAGTACTGTCAAAGTCGAGGCAACATTAAGGATATTTACAAAGTGGAACGAAATCAAGATTATATGTCACTTCCGTCACACTTTTGAAGAGATATTATAAATTAATTTAAATCTTATCACAAATTAAAAAAATATCAGACAATTAGAACCGCAAATATTCAAACTTTCGAACAAAATTAATTTAATATTAGCTAGCTTAACAGTCTCTGGCCATATTATTAGACGCACTTTAATTTTTCTCAATTCATTGACTTCCAAGGACCAGCTTTATAATACGGCTCATCTATTGATCGAATTATATTAAGGAATCATTATTCTATAAAAGGTATTTTTTATGACGTCATTTTACTTGACTGTTAAAATGACTTTGAATAAGTATGAACCCGCGCTGGTTACATTGTTGATAATAACGCGAGAACAGAGGTGAGTGTGTGTCAATTGAAATTTAGTTTTATTTTTGTTTATTTGTGACCTGAAACTTCAAATTCCTTGCTCGACTAACAGAAAAATAAATTTTTGTGTGAAAAATATTAATATTGTTTACAAAATTACGGGTGAAACAAGTGATTTGACAATGTCAGAAGGTTGCGCAGATAAAAGCGCTGGTCGATACCGAGAATCATTTTAATCGAGTAAACATAAAATTAGTAGCTTTTCTTCCCCTCCTAACCAGTATTCTATTAAAAAAATCAAAATAATATGACCAGGACTGTATATTACTAATTTATTGATTTATTTTCACAATAAGATTACTTTGTCACTAATTGGAGGACATTCACTTCTAAAATAAAATAAAATCCTTATATCTTAAAATCCAAACTAAAATAGTACGTATAAAAAAAAAAGGATAATAATAAATTAAGGCAGAGAGTCGATATATTCCTCAGCTACCGAATTGTAATTATAACTTTTTCACTATATATAACTTTTGCTATATAATTTTCACCGTAAAAATTCCCCCCGTGTATCCCGTTCAAACGGCGCACGATAAAATACTCCCACCCTATTATATCGTCCCCGAGTCTCGCTTGCACATCCTAATCGGGCGCGATTAGAATGCACCGACCAAGGGTGCAATCCACTGGACGCTTTATAGGAGCTTCGAGAGGAGCGGGTTTCTCTTTTTTCTTTTATACATACGATTAACGTCATTACGCTGGCTAGAATGCTCCGAGGCGTCTAATGCGAGCGATTTAATAGATCCTGAATTTACCTCCCAAGCGGAAGTGAACTGTAAAAATACGACCGTGTTCATCGCGCGCCTGTTCCAGGCCTTGACCTTAGTGAAAACGTGCGAGCCGGTTGCTGAGATGCGAGAATGCAGGGCGTCGAGGGACTGGTCACTATTGGCGTTACAGAATGTGCGCACGGGAAAGTCTCATTACCTGGTGATATGTCGATGTCCCGACACGAACATACTCGGTAAGCAGTCTGTCCCGCGCACGCCCGTTGAATGCGACGGTCTCACCGGTGATCGGCACGGTGATATCACCACGGCTCATTAAGTTACGTATGTGCGATCAATTGCATTTGGAAACTCGGCTTGCAAGAGACAGGTAGATGAAAGGTAGTGCGAGATATACCAGAGTTAATCGGGAAATCCCAGTAGGTGGAAAAACCACGGTAAATTCCGGTCTTCATCGTCCCGGACTTTGTGTTCAATATGAAATAAACTGGCAAAAACTGGTAAAGACTATGTGACACTGAAATATATTTATGTGACTTTATGTAGGAGATATTTTTGCTTTAATTAGTAAATCATATTAAATCATATAATCGCTATGATCTAAAGTACAACAAAATCAATATAATAATAAAGTCGTTTTTAATGTTTTTTTTTTTTTTATTTAAATAGAATGAATTGAAAATATATGAAATACGTTTTTAAAACAAAAACGTTGGAGATATAAATGTCACAGAATGTTTTATAATAGTTTTTTAGTTCAATGGGAGAAAAATGATAATACAAAATGATAAAACGAAACTAAAAAATTTCACCAATATACGCAGTAAAAAATTTTATGTTAAATTTAATACGTTTCACATGTCCTGAACGGTCCACTTGAATTTTTGTTAATTTAACGCAAACTAAATATGTTGAAGAGCAACGTAAATAGTATGTCAAAGATTAATGCAAAATTAATATATTGATCGGCATTAAAATATAAAATGTGTTATTTTAACACTTACCCTGAATATCAACTTAACACAAATATATGTTAAATTAACACATTAAGGGCGGGAGTCGTAGTACTACGATTTAGCTCGACTGCGGCTTAAAGGCGGGAGTCGTAGTAAAACAATTTAGCTCGACTGTACCTTAAAGTTTTTATGATCACACAAAATATCGCCCGCCGTTAATGTGTTAACATACAAATATGTTAAAAGTTGAAAAAAAAATTTTAACAAGTAACAAAATGTTCTTTACTGTGTAGATCTGGTTCGTATTTATATTTTTTTTAACAGCATTGAAGATGCTATTTCAGTTATAAAGTTTTCTCACTTAACTATGTTCCACAAGCGATTTCTGCTTATTAACTTTATTAAATAGAACAGGACGTAAAGCAAGTCCATACACGCTTCTTTGCGTCTTCCTCTTAATTTAAAAAAATTCTACACGTTAACTAATCACTTCACCAGTAAACGATATAAACGTATAATAATTAACACAGTTGCGTGAAAAGATACATAAAAAAAATATGAACATACAATTGCACGATTGTTACTTGTTTTGTTTATGCGCAGATTCTTGCACACAGCTAAGAGTATAGGACGACTCAGCTTGCTTGTAAATCAGAATATCGATAAAAAGCTTTACTACTTTATTTCACCATTTTTAATAGAAAAGACCAGTTTTCGTCAAGTTTTTCTTACGGAAAATACCAGTTTTTATTTCACCGGGGCACGGACTTTATCCAAGAAATCCAAAGAATTTTGCCAACCCTGAGATATAAGCGTCTCAAATTACATTTATTTGCCGCATCCTCGGTGTAACGCAATCGTCGGTCAAGTTTTTGCAGCAATCAGCGGAATTGGTAGTCGACGTGTTAATTGACTCGAGTATCTCTCGAGTGATAATCCGCCACGGTGCTTTGTGAATTAATGATGCAATTACAAAGTTGCATGTAACTTGATTTGGCTCGCGCGGATGACGGAATACGGAACGTTTTCCGAATCTCTAATTAATTTGTTAGCGTGATCATCGTCTCTTATCGGGATCGTGTTCACTGCGAGAAAGTAAGAGCACGTGACACCAAAAAAGCATGTAACTGTCACTTTTGATCTCTCACGTCTTACTCCGCAGAGGGGCCTATGAGTCACGATCAGCCGACTTACGCCAGCGTGCCGGGCATTCGAGTCTACGGGATGATGTGCGTGCAGGGGAACAGAAGAGGACGACCGTTGCGACATTCGCGCAGTATTCCAGGTGCGCCAGAATGAATTTCATTACGATATCGTGAATTTTAAGGCTCTGAGCATGATTCTCTCTCCGGCCTCTTTCACCGGGAAGGCGTTACTGTTCAACCAGCTGTGTGCGAAATCTTGTACTTATTCGGGTTTAATAACGGTGTGTTGACAGGAGGACACACGGAGGACGAGGAGAAGCCGCGCTTCCCTTGGCACAAGGTGCGACAGCTGATGGCGACGTCTCTCTGNAAACCCCCCCCCCCCCCACCATCGACGGATTTTACACGTTAATTTATGTAATTCGCCAACTACATTTTTATAATTCGCCGATAGCCATTGAAAAGCCCCCCTGATCGAGTTCTCCTGTCTATCCTTCCTGCCTATGCAACTTTCTCGTCCGCTCTCATCCCGATTCTCTCAGATAAACGCGCCGGGATGGAGGATCGTTTGTCCTGACCAATTCTGAGGTCTGTTCTTTTCCGCTGAACTAGACTTATACTTGTAGAACTTATAAGAAAGACAGACATATACGGTTAAGACTTGATGGAAGAAAGAGGAGAAGAGAACTATTATACAAGCTGGTGGTTCAGCGAAACAGAACAGAATCTAATATCATCACGGCCCGCCCCCACGTTTGTAACTTCTGATTCGAAACTCCGTTTTATTCCGAAACCTCGTTTTGTCCACCTGTCCACCGTCGTCCATCGCGCGCGACATTATCGTTTTTATTTAATTACTCATTGTAAGCCCATATTTATTATACTCGTAGTTTTTACGCTAATGTATAATAATTTGAATTGTCGGCTAATTTAATTAAACACACGGTGCATCGATTAACGGACTAATGATGCGACAAAGGAGGACAAACAGCCTCTGCCGGCTAGCGGTGATAACGAGCTACTTAATCGTGCGTGATCATAGAAAGAAAAAATATGACGAGTACACAGCAATCCTGTGAGTTCCCGGAATCCGCTAGTGATCTTTAATCTTGAATAATGACTATTGTATTATGCAAAAACATACGTTCATCTCTCCACTTTGGAGTTGACACGATATATATATATATATATAATGTAATGACGACTCATGTCAAGAGACATTGATATAATACATATTATTATGCTACATACGACTATATAATTCGAATGGAAATTTAAGACGTACTTTTGCGCGTACAACAACGATAATATAGGAAATAAATTTCATTATGGTAAATCTTATTTTCTGGATTAATCATAAAAGACAGAAGAAAGATAAATGACTACAATCGCGAGACTTACAATTAAACTCGATGGGGAAACTCACAAGCGTGCTGTTATCGTGGTTTTGCTTAATTTCTCTCATTACTTCTCTATCAACCGATAGAATAAGAACCGATATGATGTTCTCTCCTGTTGTCACGGTTTTATCGCGAACAGTAGCATATGATATAATTATAGATATATGTGCGTGTATCACTTACCGAGTACATCGGAGTTGACTAAAACGTTACAGCTGTACATCGGCATCACCAACCGTGGACGTCGCAGACTGAAGATCCGTCGGCACGCTTCCTTAAATGTCGACATTACATGACCATTCAACAGTCCTCGGCTCTGATGGTGATGGCTGCAAATGTACGTACGTACCACGTTAAAACCGTGAATTTTATGTGTAACGTGAGTAACGTCAATTAACATCAAATGGTCGAATTTGACCTCGTTGCTTACTTCGTCCCGACGTAATATATACCGTTATCGCTATGTTATTTAAAGCTTAGTACGAAACGCCGTAATACATGATGTTGGTTCTTAAAAAAAAAAAAAAAGGATATAATTGTGAAATTTAATTTATAATAATTTATAATTCAGTTGTAATAAAAAAAAATAAGGATAAGTAAATAAACAATTGCAATCGTTCCAATCCTCGGGAATTAAACTCACGACCGACGCGCTATTATCGCGATCCTTAATATCTTTGCTATCGTGTCTACTTATCTGTCATGTAAGATTCAGTACAATCCTTTTCTAGCGATGCAATTTTAATTTAACAGCAGCACATACGTGCCGTTTACGGGATCAATCTTCTCAATCAAAGATATCGTGTCGCACAACACGATATTGTTAATACGGAAATACTCCGTAATTATAAACATCTCCCCTGCATACCTTTGTGGAACATAAAACATCTCCCACTTCTTCACAATAAAGCAAACTCCCATCATAGGCTCCTCACATAAAGGACCGGCCAATGTAGCGAGTTGAAATCCGTTGATCACGCTGTTGTCGTACCTGAAATAATTGCACAATCATGTTGCACCGAGTGTTAAATAAGGAGCATCGTCGATAATAGGAGACTTTTGAATGGAAAGAAAGAGAGATGTATTTACATCGCTCGAGGATCGTGATTCACGTCCTGGTGATCCCACAACCTCTTCTGCTTGTAATCGGTCGCATTCAACAGGACGTTAGGGCCGCATTTGCGAGGACCGAACGACCATATTCGATCGAATTCCTCCTTCCATCCCGCCTCGTCGAAAGCCGCCTCCAGCTCGTTCCTGAACGCCGCGATCTCCTTTCGCTTCTTGTCCGACACGGACGCCTTGGCGTGATCGTCGCAGTAGTTATCCAACAATTTCATCAAGCCGGCGTTCCTCTCCAGTATCTTCGTGATGCTCTCCGGCAGTGGTCTCGCGTCCATCTCGAACCGACATTGCCGATGGGGCGTCCACATCTCCAGGCTGACCTCCTCCGTCTTCTTCTCGATCGCCTCGTTCACCATGTCGAGCTTCGGCGGCGGCACGATCGTCTCGCGAAGCGGCACGATCGGCTCCGATACGTTAATATCGATCTTCGCGTAACGCAAGTTCAGATCCTCCAGGCACCTCTCCAGGTGGACCTCACCGGCGGTGTTCAAGACGATCTCGCCGTTCTCCTGCATGCGAACGACGGCGCAGGCGTCCGCCTGATTCAACAGTTTCAGGCCGTCGATGAGTCTCGGGAGATCCTGCGGATGCTTCGGCTCGACGGCCACCCTCAGGATCGGGACGGCGAGAGAAGTGAGTTCCGTGAAGGAGGGACAGGCGATCGTCGTGGAGAGAGTCGCGGTCTTCAGCACGTACTTCTCCAGGCCGCCGATCCCGCAAACATTGCCCGCCGGGACTCGGTCCACCGCCACGAGGTCTCTCCCCATGAGAAGATACAACTTCCTTATCGTGACCCTCGTGATGTGCACCTCCGACTTGAGATCACTCTCCACCGTGTACTCGTCCTTGTACATCAGTTCGCCCTTGTTCATACGTTCCAGAGCAATCGCGGGATTGTGCTTCGGCCCCAGGACGAAGAGGTCCTGCCCGACCTGGATAGTACCCGAGTACACCCTGGCGAAAGCCACCAGCGCATTGTCCGGCTTGTCGTCGAGATCCTCGTTGTTGTTCATGGCGGTCTCCTCCCCCCCGTTGACCTGCCGCAACATCCTCTCCGCGTGCCGCTGCCGTGCAATCTCCTTCCTGTGCGCCAACTCCTCCGGCGTCAGGGGCTTCGACTTGTTCTCGGGCAACATGTCCCTGTCCACGGGGAACATCTTCGATACGAACGCGACGGTGGGGTACGTCGACGGGTTGCACTCGAGGAACGCAGACTTCAGCTGCTGAGTCTTCAAGTGCAACGCGCGGAAGTTGTTGTTCCCGCTCAATAGCCGTTCGACCTTCTCACCGCTCAACCTGTCCGGCGCCGGCACCACCTCGCACACCATGTCGATGCAGGCTCGCGCCAGAGGCAGCCACTGCGAGCAGATGGCCTGCAATTGCACCTTAGGATCCGTGTGCCTGAGGTCCCGGGTCGTCAGCTTGACGTTCAGCTTCTCCGCCATGTGCGACAGCTTGCCCTTGTCCTTCCGTATCACCAACGTCTCGTACAGCACCCAGATGTTATCTAAAATCAGCTGCACGAAAAGCGGCTTCTTCGCCTTCTCCTGCGCCCCCTTCATGATCCTCTTCGTCTTGTTATTTACGTAAAAATCCCCCCAGAGCGTCTTGCGCAGAACCTTCTCGCTGAAGCCCAGTTTGTCCGCGTAGATCTTGGCGAACTCCTTCAAGCCGAAGCCCCAGCCGTCGTAGGCGCTGGCGAAGAGAACGTTCCCCTGTTCCGGGGAGAAGTATAGATTGGAATCGTCTATTTCCTCCAGCGCCGACTGCCAGTCGGCCAGACTCCTCTCGTTCGTCCTGTTAGTGGTCGCTGCTATCTCCTCCCGGTCCTCGCGCTCCATCACGTCGCTCGCGAATATCTCGCCCATCACCGCGTTCACTTGCTCCAGGATCTGCGTCAAACGTACGTAGGCGTCCAACGGGGACAGCTTCATCTCCGTGATCAGCCTGTCGATCTTATTCAATATCAGAATCGGCTTCAGACCCTCGATGTAGGATACGGAGAGGACGCTGCGTGTCTGAGGACACACGCCTTCCACCACGTCGACGATGATTAAAGCACCGTCGGACAGCCTGACGGCCGTCGAGACCTCGGACGAGAAATCCACGTGTCCGGGCGAATCGATCAAATTCACCACGTATTCCTCCTTATCGTGCACGTGATGCAGCGTTATCGAACTGGACTTCATGGTGATCCCACGCAGCTGCTCATCCGGTCGGCTGTCCAGATACCGCAGTTTGCCGGCCAGTTTGTTCGAAATGATGCCGTTGCTCGCGACCAGGGAATCCGCCAAGGTGGTCTTCCCGTGGTCCACGTGCGCGAGCACACATATATTCCTGATGTGCGAAACGTTCTCCTGTATCTTGCTCAGTCTGCCCATCTCGATGTGGCGTATTGATGACGTCTGTAATTCGAATAACAAGGTATTAACACATATATGTGTGTATGTATATGCTTCTCTGTGCAATTATACGAACCATTATATTATGTAATATATGTGATTAGGATTGCACAAGAAACGGTAAGTCGACGCGAGCTCTACGTACAAGCGTTAACCGTATAAAAAAAGAAAAGAAATAAGTTAATCGATCACAGTCACGCGTATGTAGTTGCAGTAAACACTATATCACTCGATTCTGTCTCCAAAGTGTGTAAAGTACGTTGAACGCGAGGATGCACGGCGAGCAACACGTTTTCGCCGGTGCGCGAAACATGCCAGCGGACATCGAGCACGTGTCGAGGTCTCCCCTCTTTCCGATGTGCCTCGAAACGCGATACGCAGCAGTGTCGAGGAAAACGTGGTTGACGCTTGTAAACTTCGGAGGTTAGGTTGGGTTCAACGCATCAACGTGTGTGTTTCTCTCTCTCTCTCTCTCGCGAGCACGTTCCCCTCGTATCGCTTCGCGTGTTATTGTGTCGCCGGCCTTCCGCGGAACTTAACAAGCGCGTTATGACGATTCACTCGCGATCCAACTTGTCACCGCCTCTATTCACCGACCGCACGTATACAAGTATGGTGACGAACAAACAGGTATGTATAAACTCTTTCGATCCCAGTGGTGGGAGATGAAGCGACCGACGGAGTCTCATTTCGATGCGCATGCGACAGCCACGTCACGTGACCGTTCTTGACAGATGGGTGTTTTGATGAGACTTGAAAGGTCTCTTATGTGCGCGCGGAGAAAAATATTTTGCTGGCACAGCAAATTGTTAGTTATCACGGGGACATTGAAAAAGTTAGTTTGGACGGCAAAAAGATTTGTTAGGAGTTGCTGTTTGCTGGATGCACGGGCAGAGCAAAATAATTTGATCGACTAAATTTTATCGCTGTCGCAACGACGATTTTACTTCAACAGCAAAATTATTTTCTTCCGTATAACAAATCTTTTTGTTGTCCTTATAATAAGTAGCAGTTTGCTGTGCCAGCAAAATTATTTCGTTTTGGTATAACGCTCTACCAATTTTAATTACAACTATTTATCTGCAAATGTTACTTTACCGGACTTTTAGCTGCAAAAACGTTGCAACGTTGCTAATAAAAAAGTCAAAATACAGCTATTTCAGTTGTATTAATATCTGTAACTAACTAATTTCACAACTAACATCAGATAGTTCTGAATAGCTCGTTTGATGTATTTCGAAGAGTTCTAGAGTTCCTGAAACAAAAAAAAATGTTTCGATTTCTTTCAAAAATTTAGAAAGGTTCGTAAAGATTTGATGTCGAACAGTTCTGATGAATAGCGCACTTGATTCCTCTCGACGAGTTCTAGAGTTCCTAATAAGTAAAAAATATCAAATATTTATAATTGTTAAGAAAAACGACATAGAAAGTTACTTCAGAGGCAGACATTTGAGGTCAAATAACTTCTTCAATATTGGCCGGATCACTTTGAACCATTATAATTTCTTGTAGAACTCGTTGAGGACAATCGAAAATCAGTACTGGAATTCTTAAAAAAAATTTCGATGTGTACTTAAAAATATTTCAAACGTCGCACGCATCAGACAAATAACTTCTTGATTAATGGTACGATCGCTTTGGGCCATAATTTACTCATTGAATGTAGAACAAAGACAAAATGATGTCGACTTGTGTCACCGAATGGAAAGCATCAATAAACTACTAATATTCAGCACTGGCAGTAAATATTGGAACACAGCTGACATGGATTCGCTAGTCACGTGAGAAAATTGAACTGAGGTGATGTTGGGGGATATCCTCTAGGTCCCCTAGAACCAATACTGAAGCTGCGTTCTCTTTGGGCGTTTACGCGCTGTCATTCTATCTTCCTTTGGCATATAATAAACAATAAAGATAGAATGACAGCGCGTGAGCGCCCAAAGAGAACGCAGCCTGAGTGAGTGAGTGAGAAGATAGAGGTTATATATATTTTTTTTATCAAATTTAATATATAGCACTTTCATTATGGTGCAAAACTGCTGCGTGCCAGGCTGTAAAAATGTTTGGAGGCCGAACAGCTGTATAGCATATCACACGTAAGTTACATACATATCTATATATAGTGAAAACCTAACTTATACGATATTGCTTATGTCCTTATGGAAAACTGCCAACATATAGATTTCCTTTAAAAAACAAGGCAAGATTCGTACAGTGGATGCAAGTGGATGAATTGAAAGACATAAATGTGAATCCTGGGAAACGTATCTGCAGTGCACACTTTACACCAGATTCCTTTGAGGAATTCTGCTCAGTGAAGAGGTTAAAAAGGAATGCAGTTCCTTCTCTTTTCGGCGAGGCAGTTCGGGTATAACTTTTGTATATTATTGTCGGCACCTCAGTATGTCAGCAAGTACTTGTATATTTATATAAACTAGATTATGTAAATTATACTTATTTACAAATTACATTGTGTAATTTCAGATAATAGATGACAGTTCAACGGAAATAATAGAAATATGGGAGGAAATTTGTACAGACAGTATATCCGAAGACACAGTAACTGTACTGAATGAGGTTTATATACAAAAAGCTAGCATCACAAGGTGCATGACTTTGTTCTTTCTGACTTACATGCTGATTGGTATGCTGACATGTGCACTCCTCAATTTACTATATAGAACAGAATATGAAAGCCTTCCAGCTTATAAAAGTTCACTTTATGAAAGTGATGACATAAATTGGCTACTTTACTATTATCTGTTTTAATGTTGAATGTTAAAGTAAGTAGGAAAAGGATACACACAAGTCAACATGCGAATGGATTTCATGTAGCATGGAAATCGTGCATCCTATGGATGCTAGCTTAATACACAAAATTTATTTTGTAAAATTACATGTGATACATATAACATATACAACAATTAATATTTCAATTGTTACAATTATAGGTAACTAAAATAGAACAAAAAACAAGACAAGAAGTAGAAACAAGACAAAAAATAGACCAAGAAATGAGACAAGAAATAGACCAAGAAATAAAACAAAAAACTCCCTTATCAAGTACAGAAGAATATGATTTTTCAGTAAGTATTGTAAGTAAATCCTCATATATTCATAAACAAATTCTTTATCTCGATCTCAGTATCCCATACAGCATAAATACTCAAAGAAACATTGTAGAAACTGACATTCCAGAGATATTTGATATCTCTAGGACATCATTAAGATATCTTTGAACATTTGTACTATATGGGATATTACTTAAAAAAAAAAATACATTATTAAATTTCCACGAGGACAAATTAAATTATAAACTATAAGTTATAACAAATTATAAACAAATAAAAAATGTTACATACTTTGCATCAATAATTCTTTCATACGATTCTCCACATTTTGTCCGTAAGAAAATCCTTTTTGTGCGCCCAGTTAAGACAAGTTATAACCAAATAAAAAGATTTGATATACTTTGACATTTAACTGAATAGATCGATGTAGCAGAGTGACATCAAAAAACGTCATATTGCCGTCAATTTCACATTCACTGACATTACTCTGCAACTTAAAGAGACCAGACGAAAACTTTGACAAGAAATAATGATTCTATTATTGTGATTGAGAACATTCATATGAAGACTCAGCTGTGTTAAAACTCGGTTGAAACAACCGGAAGCAATTGATTGTTCGGAAACCTCCTATAGAAATCCTGTTCCTGCAACCAAGTTTTGTCTAAATTGTTTTGGTCTATTGCTGTTCTCGGACAACAATTAATTCAGTTATATTAATGAAGTTTCCCTTGTATTATCTTAATAGAAAGATCTTTATGAAATTATATGACGAAAAAAATCTTACATGAAATATATGATGCTGCAATTATGTCAGTATGTTAAAGAAAATATATGTAGAAATATTATTTTTTTAAATATTAATAATTGTTTGCATAATTATTTTCTAAATAATATTTCGGCAAAACAGTAACGATATAACGAGTTATCTTAATCGGAATATTTACGAAATTTAATTTGGAAAGAATTTGCCCAATATTTGAGAAAAATATTTCAATTATATTATGTTTAAGAAATTTATAAATATAATAATAAGTGGAAGAACCAAATTAATACATTACACATATACTTGTAAAATATACAATTACTTCTAAATTAAAATTTAAAAATGTTGTAACATGAAATATTATATTTAACAAAAAATTTTTACCGTAAAATTACATGTGAGGCATAATATGTAACAATTGACACAAGAATTCATGTTTCAATTGTTTCAATTACAGATAACTGAAGTAGAACAAAACGTAGAACAAGAAACGGGACAAGAAATAGACCAAGAAACAGAACGAGAAACACTCCTATCAAGTGTAGAACATGATCTTCCAGTAAGTATATTATAAACAAATCCTTGTGTATCCGTAAACAAATTCCTGTTCATCAACTTATCGTATGATTTTTATTTTAGATTGCGAATACAGTAGAAACCAAAGATGCTTCTGTTCAAACATTATCTGTGTATTACGAGTTCCGTGAAGAGATGTGGAACTTGCGAAAAAAAATAGCAATGTTACGGTGGCAGATAAAACAGAGGGACTTAAATATTTCCAACACGCAGAAGTTGATCAATCGTTTGATAAATATTAGAGACTCCAAGAGAAATACAGATCCTCCAGCTGGAGAATAAACATATCGATTAATCGCAGTTGTAATTGAGTGAAAAAAAGACATCGTTGATATGTTGAGTAGCATGTCATGCGAAAAGAACGAGTAACAAGACGCGCAGTAACTCTCATTGTAGTTGCAGTCATTAAAAATCTTTTATTTGTTTCAAATAATTCGTCCGCCCGTCGCAATTACAAAACACCTTCCACGGTATTACGCACGGTATTACGTCGGAATCCCATTGAGCGTGTGTCGTCGCGTTCGACAAATCAATCGGTCGACATCCAAAGAGATCCCGAAGCGCCGGCTTTATTAAGAATCACTACGCTCGATGCGGTTGTATATGTGACATAAAGTATTACGTCTTACACACTATTTTATATATATATATATATATATATATACATACATACACACATATATATATATATATATATGTATGTATGTATGTATGTATGTATGTATGTATGTATAAGATATACATACTCTTTTACGTTTGTTATGTTTAACCATATTTTCTCCCTTTCTTTCTCTTTTTTGCTTTCTTTCAACCCTATGACAAAATACNATATATATATATATATATATATGTGAGTGTATATATGTATGTATGTATATATACATATACGTAGGCCGAAGTGACGCGATGTCGTACGTGCGAACAGTTCCATCTGTTTGGAGATCGCCGTTCTCTCTTTCTTTTCCTCATCTTTTTCTACAGCCCATCGAACGTCTAACGATGACTCATAATTTCGAAACACCAATGATGCAATGCATCGCGACTCTGTCATTCTCTCTCTGTGTCATCGTTATCTGCGATACCTATCCACGTTCGTTGCATCGACGCCACCTCGTCAAAAAACCGTTCATCACAATCTGGTTCGTGTATTTTTTTTCTTCTCTCCGTTCACACATTGTCACTCACTCATTTATCGCTGGTAATTGAAATCACGGCCAAGCGATTACCATATTTTCAGACTCATTCTCTTTTCTTTTTTTCCTTCCTTCCCACTCGATCAGTGGAAATTTGCAATCACAGCATTTTCAACGCGCGTCACTCTCGACGTGGATCACAATCACATTTACAAAAAGTGTTACCGCGACAGAGGACAAAGTTGACGATATACAAAGGTGCTCTGCGTCGTCTACATCGGCAGAAAGTACAATTAGCGAGCTACAGCTATATATACGTACACATATACATATATATTTATAATATTTATATACATACATACACACACACACACACACACATGTATGTGTGTGTATATATATATAATTTCTATACTTATTTACTTATATCGCATCTCTGTACCGAGAGAATTGTGGCGGCTCTGACAGGAGATGAAAACAGCGCTGAGAACAACGGATCGATGGGAGTTTTCGTGGAATGTTTTTTGTTCTACATCTTTTTTCTTTCTTACGACTTTACTTTCCCTCGACCTTTTCAAACATATGCCGTCAGAAAAAAAGAGAAAAGGGTAGGTTGGCAGGTAATGGTAGTTTCTTCAAGATGAAGTATCTTCGTGATGTAGACGAAACGGAACTTCCGTCGATATGTTATGTCGACGAAACCTTCGGGTACCGAAACTCGGTACCAGCGATTTTCTACTATCTACTTTCTTTCACTCTCTCATTCTCCAGCCGATTGTTATAGAAGCCTACTTGTAAGATTGACATTTGGCCGATCTACGAGAAGAAGAAGCATACAGACTGACTTAAACGCTTCCCCGGCAAACTTTGCGTATGCAAATGTGTCAAATTTTTTAATACCATTTCACATCTTTTAAAACACCTTTCAAATTTCGTATATTGTTACATTTAATTTTTCGAGTGGCAACAAAAGTTATTTGTATCTTCCTCGATTGTTCTACTCTTCTTAAGGCTCTGGAACAGTCGCTGTGACTGTCCTTGTTTGATGACATCAGAAGCGAGAAAACGCATGCCAAAATTGTTTGCGTTATGCTTTCAAGTAAAAAGATATATCTACTAAATGACATTTGTGATCGGTTCAGCGTACTTGTAAAATTGGACGAACACTTTTCTTTTACTCGAACAATTAATAAATAGTTGCAAAATTAATTTGACACAGAATCTTCTTTTTCAACCTCTTCTTTCATGATTTCGTCAATGTCTTGCGATTACTTATTGATTGTTCGAGTGAAAGAAAAGAGTTCGTTCAATTTTACAAATCTGCCGAATCGATCAGAAGTGTCATTTTACGGATACATCTTTTTATCTGAAAGTATAACGCAAAAAATTTTGGCATACGTTTTTTTCTCGCTTCTGACGACATTAAATGTGGACAGTCACAGCGGCTACTCCGCAGCGTTAAATTGCTTTGAAAAAATCTCCAAATTTTATTAGAACTTCCTGTACCTTTCCTTGAAGATCACGTAGTTATTTTATCAAGAATCAATTGCAAAATATTTTATTTTTAATTATTTTATTTTGAGCATTTTTTTACAATGGCTCGGACACAAATGATATCCTGGTCGCCACTCGGAGGGTTAATTAAGAAATATCGCACTTTTAATCAAGAAATTATCCCGAGAAACATCAATTAAAAATATTACTTAAATTATAACATTGCTCAGATCTAACAAAGTATTTTACGAAGAGAAGGTATACATAAGCGCTGTACGCTCTTCGCGTCCGTAGAACCACAACACACTCTTCGACGGCCGCATCGTATTCAGATCGACACGGGAGATCGCACGGGAGAAGCAGCTGACGTTCGTTCGTTTGGTTATCATCCGCGATCACGCGATCGTCTTAAACGTAGTATCATAGTAACTCTAAATGTATAAAAATGCCCATCGTTACTTGCGATTCTCGCAACAAAATTGCACAGTCAATCTTTACACAGCGCAAACACAGCTACAATGGTAATTAATTGTTCTCCTATAATATCATTCGATGCGGATTAACTTTCTATCGGATAGAAAATAACGTAATACGCGCAGTGGGGTACAATTTATCCCTATCGATTAGAATCTCTACGCGATAACAATTAAATTTCTAGCCAATTCCGCTCGAACGTCCCAAACCTCGGCTCGCTCAGAAATGCCTCTCTGAACGTGATCGGCGTGATCACGTCTATGATTCTACGATTGAACTTCGCCAAAAAAACGAAATCTCGCGAAGGAAGTACGACGACACGCCGTGCGCTCCAAGTACTTGCCGGCAGTGGGCGGCCACCCTGTATACTCGGTCGCTTCTCGATCAAACAAATCGCATTGCTCCGACGACAGACAGCTGTTTTCACCGTGATTTGAACGCGGAGTAACGAACGACACATCTCCGCGTGAACGCGAGTCGATCGACCCGTGATTTCGCTGCTCCAGCGGTTTCCTGTCTCTCGGAGTGAAGAAACGAGTCAGTACGATCTACGCTCAAGCACGGATCACATCTGTCTATATATACGTATATAATATCAAGTATATATATGTATATATATTGTTGATTGGGAATGCTAAAGGCACCTAATGTCTCGCTGAATGCTGTCCGCGCATTGACGATTAGACGATACTTCAAGTGCGCCCGGTTCGCGAGGATAATTCTCGCTGATCGACGGCGGCTCGGACTCGATGATCCATGATTGGGAGAATTACTTTAAAAAAATAACTCGTTACGTTACTGACTTTGAAAAGAAAAAAGATAACTCGTTACCGTCATCGTTATTCAAGAAGTATTACTTTGGAAAAATAACTCGTTACAGCCATTGTTGTTCGAACGAGTCCCTGTTATTTCTTTCACTATAAATTTTCACGATCTTCTCACAACCTTCCTGCACTAATTTTTCACGAGTTTCTCTTTACGTTTTGGCCATCCCATGTGCACATACTCTACGTATGCAAAATAACGATTGTATTTGTTTTAAGGATTGTCTACAATAGCCGTATGCAGTAAGCTAATTGACTAACCACAATCGACATTTCTGTAAGAATCCAATTGGATTAGCTTATTGCTTATTGCTAAGTCAATTAGCTTATTGCTTATATCTTATTGCTATCGATATAAGAATATATTATATATAAGAATTATACACACACACATGCACGCACGCGCACACTGCGAACTAGCTTACGTAATCAGCTTAGTTTATTCTGCTATTAATAGACCGATTGAAAATTGTATATTTGTGTATAATTATGTATTGTAAATTTAATGTAATCATCTTAAAGCTCACCTTGAACCATATTATGCTAGATAAAAAATTTTGAATCGGTCCATTAACAGTAAAATGAACTAAGCTGATCACGTTGCGTGGTTCACCCTGTATATATAAAAAAGAAATATATATATATATATATTCTTACGTCGATGCTTACAGCTTATTTTACGGCTATCGTAGACAGTCCTTTACTGTTGCTCACAAAATACGACTACGTCACAGCTACGAGTGGAAAAAATAGAAAGAGAATAGCACCGTTACCAAGTCGTTACTGAAAAATGTAACTCGTCACGGTAACAATGCTTGAAATGACACATTACCAACCTCTGCAACGAATTCGGTGTGCACAGAACTTTTCTCCCGTCGAACCGAGAGCGAATTTCGCGCACAGCCCAAACTGACATCCGAATGCGGTCGAGGGCGCACCGCTCTGTAATAACCCTTAGATAACAAGATTGGTCGGATCCGACCGGATCCATATTCTGATGCTTCCGCGAACACGCTTGCAAAGCGTTATATTTCAGATACTTCATACATTTTGTTTGATGTATTTTATTTACTTTTAAACTTCCGGCATATTATGAGAGTAAGAATGTCTGGTCGAAGAAATTAGTTGAAAATCTGCAGAACGCTTCTCTACGGGTCGGATTCGATCCACGTGAACCTTGTTATCCGAGGCCTGACCGAGGCAAAAACCGGATCCTCAATACATTACGAGACCGTCGTCATCGTTTACGCGTATTACAGTCAGTCGATTAAAGCGACTTGCGTTTAAAGCTACGCTCCTTACAAGGTAACATCAAGAGACGATCGGAGCTCCCGAGATTCGATCCGTCCAGCCGGATATTTTTGATTGAGCGACTTCCACAGCTATCTTCACGACTACTCGGTGTGCAATATTTATTTATACAGTGTACAAGGACTACAATTTCGATTTCGTCGCGTTCATCGGACCGTTCTGTCTCTCTCGCCGTTAACACTCGAGCGGACGACCGCTCTTTCCGTCCAAAGGAGAACTCGCATTTCTACGGTAAGATCCCTATAAGCGCATAATATTCTCAGAATATTATATGAATATTATTCAATATTAAAATAATATTCTTATATTCTAAGAATGTTATATAATATTTTTTAATATTATAGGAATATTCTATTGATGTTATATGTCCACTTCACATAATATTTTTGGCATATTATAAAAATGTTCTCAGAATATTTAAAAAATAATATAATAATAATAATATAGAAAAAAAATATATGTATAATTTTTAGTATAAAACGTATTTTTACACATAATTATTCCGACTTTACCGATATAATAAAACAATTGGTATTGCAACACGTTTGAAATAAAAAATTACAATTATATATATATATATGTGTGTGTGTGTGTCTGTGTGTTTTTTTAACAATTGGTATTGCAATACGTTTGAAATAAAAAATTGCAATTATATATATATATATATATATTTTTTTTTTACATAGAGTTGAATATTTAAAAAATATGTAATATTACAATAACATTAAATAATATTACTGGAATATTCTTAAAATATTATGTTTAATATTCTAAGTGTCTAAGAATATGCCTAGAATATTAGTTAATATTAAATAATAATATTTATATATATTAATTATATATTAAATAATATAATTATAAATAATATGCGCTTATAGGGATGGCCCGATACGACGTACAACGGAGATAAAAAATTGATCAATTCATCTATCGTATAATTATACTGGTACACTCACGAGGACCCCGCGATCGATTCTCGGGAGCAGGTCTAGTAAATAGACGTTCTACATACAGAACTATCGTTATTACAGCGATCGTTTACGGCTCTATCAGGTGGCACGCTATATCGTGTGCGACTCGGAGCCTGCGGACTCGTCCTCGCCTCTCGAAGTCGTCGAGGACCCTCACGAGTCCTCGATGACGCCACGGAGAAAGTAAGGACTCAATGACACAATGACAGGCGATAAATATTCTAGTAGAAATTTTCTGATTTAAAAGCATTTGGAAATATTCACTTTTCATGTTTACGCCCTAGAAATTATGTGACTGTTGTCCTCATGTCAAAATTTGATTCTTTGTTTATAATGACCCCTTATTTAATTCCACGTTTCTTATTCCCCTTTCATTGTGTCCGAGCTCTGAGAGGTAGAAAAATACACATGCGCGAGGTCGAGGGCGAAAAACGAGAAGAAAAATAATACGTCCTCGGCTCCGTATTGTGCACTCCGCACTCGCGCACACGATGCGAAAAGCTATTGTATGAATCGCCCGAGAGTTCCACGTGGAACTTGACGAACAGTTGCGAAACCCTAATTCACGGGACCTACACGTCTACAAGTGTAATTAGCTAGCCGACCTCGTTCCAAACATATCGCGTCTGTAACTGCTATGCGACTCTACCTTCTTCTCCTTTTCTTCTGTTCTTTAAAGCCTACGTCGCCGAGAGCTCACTCTCTCCGTTGGTGCTTAAGATACCCGGTTACACGGTGGTTTGGTACCTTACGAACGGGCGATGGAATAGGAACGAATCTGCCGGAGGAACTCGATCTGTCTTCGACGCTACGCGACGCGCCTTTTTCTTTGCAGCTTCGCTCGATTACGCGACGTTCCGCCGTCTCTGGACGACGCAACCGTCCGTTCACCGAATAT
The DNA here is from genome assembly GCF_001313825.1 of Dinoponera quadriceps. NCBI lineage: Eukaryota > Metazoa > Arthropoda > Insecta > Hymenoptera > Formicidae > Dinoponera > Dinoponera quadriceps. The sequence continues at coordinate 16,181 of NW_014555200.1, read as the reverse complement.
TCCAAAGGTGGGATCCTATCGTATGTATACAGAGCGTTTCATAACGTGCGGATGTTAATTTAAGAAATAAATTCATGACACGAAAATGATACAAAAATAAGCAAGGAATATTAAATCATCTTCTGAAACATTGATTTAAAAATATTTTCATACAATATTTTATGTTTTTCAAGCGTTACTTGATCATACGAGGTCTGTTCAAAAAGTATCGCGAATTCTGAATTTCCGCGGGTTACGTATATTCGATTTTCGATTTTTTGAAGTGCTTCGAGGATTGGAGAAAACGTTGGCACAAGTGTATAATATCTGATGGGGATTACTTTGAAGGAGACAAAATAGATATTCATGAATAAATAATTTTTGAAAAAAACACAAAATTCGCGATACGTTTTGAACAGACCTCGTATATCGTTCCAAAATATTAAAATCATAGTATAGAAATATTATTTTTAATGCTTGGCTCAAATATTGTTAATAATGACGTATACAACATTAAGAGCTACATATTTGAAAACATTATACGTTATAAGATATCATTGTGATAATGATTGTTAATGTTAACGTTGTGTTAATGATTTTTTGCTTACTGGGACGTTTCATGTTTCACTAATTCTCGCTAAAAACTCAGCTGACGTAGCGTCTTCACATATTTCTGTCTTTAAAGGAAATGCTCAAAGCGACCACACCTTGGATTTAAAGACAAACTTCTAAAATCCAAAATCGGGACGTAAGACGTTTTCAAGATATCTTTAAGGCGTCTTATTTATAGATATTTTCAAAATATCTTTAAGATATCTTAAAGATGTCTCATGTCCCGATTTGGGACATTGTGCTGTCTAGGATCTTATCATTGATCTTCTAATACGTTCAAAATATTCCGAGTGTTATTCTGATCCGCTGGTAACTTTCTTCAATACGCTGGTGAAATGCATCAACATTGTCTACCGTTGTATCGTAAACCATAGATTTTAAGTGTCCCTGCATGTAAAAATTTGGTGGATTCAAATCTGGCGACTTAACAAAGTTAACAAAAACCTAATGAAAAATAATGAAGTGCGAAAATGTATGAAAATGAAGTATGAAATATGAAAATCTATAACTCGGAAGCAAAGTCAGACAGGACAAATGTATACGACGAACTTTTGTGTTACTTTTATGTTCCGAATTCATTTCTGAAATTATATCCATATATTATGAAACATGCATCTATCTATTCAAATACTCGCAGTTTTCACCGCACGCGTACATATCATTTATTTACGCTATATTCATTTAACCCTCTATCGTCGGCTGTATAACTTTTAAATTATATACACGGATTCTCATCATTTCTCACTTATTCGCGCTCACCAACTTCAGTAATATATCTCTCTCTCTCTCTCTCCCTCGAAGTTACAAGTTACGGAAACTCTCTGTTCTAAACCTTGCGTCGTATGACGGATGTTTCTCTTTTCACTTAATTTTTCGCTACGTAATGAACGTCTTCTCGAACGTCCGATACATGAATGTCGAAACGTTATTAATCTGATCAATAGAGGGTTAATACCCGTTAATACCGTATTTATTCGATCACTTTACACCGTGTATTCGTTGAATTCACCATCGTGCCGAATTCTTTTCGCAAATTTCCGAAACGATAGCGTCCAATTCGATGAATTTTATCGTAACAGTATCAGAACATCGTGCGAATAATTGCTCTTGCCGCTTGTCGAAGCGGACACTTCGTGAATCCGAACAAAGGTGTTTGCTGTTCACTTATGCTCGAAATAGCGATCGTTTCTACGTATGAGAGGGAATGAGTGAGTGAGTGAGTGAGTGAGTGAGTGAGTGAGGGAGGGAGTGAGTGAGTGAGTGAGAGAGAGAGAGAGAGAGAGTTATAAAAATGCTCTATGAAAAGCTTACGATCAAGTCGTCTTTCGAATGCAACAAATGCGTGAAACGAACGCTTCGGTAAACGGCAAAAGTGAAGCGATCGCTCGCACTCGCGTGGGTGGGGGGAGGTAAGATATGTCTTCGCTTCGTGCTTTTTCATCGAAAACTATGTTCCGTCTCTTGCTTCTGCGCGTCGAGAGAATTTCAACACCCGACAAGAGTTTCGAGATCGCGTTCGCGTTACGTGTCCTTCATGTGTGCAGAACAGCACTTGTGTGTCGGCTTGACGAATACAAGTGATTCTCGATGGCGATACGACAAATTTGAGCATGGTAAGAAAACGTGTGTAAAAACAGGCGAGAGATATCGTGATATATGCGCGACGACGATCTCTCTTCGTTACTGAGGCTATCGGAAATTCGCATCGGGAAAGGAAGGACGCACGAGTGACGCACGAATATCCCGAAATCCAACTCAATTGTCGCTCGGAGGTGTCGAGAGTGGGGGAAAACCAAGACCTGTTGTTATTTCTACCACGATGTAATTACCATAATTGTAGTAATTACATAATGTATCCGATATAGCTGTAAATCGATAGAAGTAAACCTCGTATTAAACATCAAAGTGGAAATCGGAGAAAACGGTCGCGAAACGCGCCTCTACGCGTCCTATAATTATTGCTTAATTTACGGACATCGGAGTGTTTGTGATCGAGGGGTCTGTTCGCTTTTTTCTCCCCTTCCTCTTTCTTTGTTTTTTTTTTCTTTGTACAACTCTCTTATTATAAAAAAAAAAGAGAAAAGACGGACCGTTCGATCAGTCCGGCAGAGTACCACGCTAACTATTTGTCGCACGCAATTAACCATCACCCTGTATTGATCGAGCGAACGCATCGTTCGGAGGTCGCCTGAAATATGATTGCGCGTCAACAAAACGCGAGCAAGAAACAAAGAAATAGGGGAGTCACGAAAATCGATAATACATATATACATGTGTGTGTGTGTGTGTGTCTGAATAATAAGTCGCGGCGAATTTAACAATCGTGCGCGCAAAAGCCAAGAGGAAATGGACAGGCGGATCGGGAGATGGCGAAGAGATTACAAAATGCAATTATCACGAATGTAGACTACCTCGCGTACGTCGTCCACACACACACACAGAGACAGAGAGAGAGAGAATACGAAAAGTATAAAAATATAGGGATCAATAATTATCAATTAGTCGCGTTTTACAGCAGTAAAAGTAGTCCCTCACGATGTGCCGTTTAATAGCGAGAAAGATCAAGATCAAACACAAAAAATCCCTTTCTTCGTTTTCTTCNCCCCCCCCTCCCCCGCTTTTCTTCCGTCGCGCGGCTTTCCAGGGCCGGCGATCTCAGAGTGAGAAACATAACGGAAGTTCCGCTAGCTTCTTTCTTTCTTCTTCTTCTTTTTTGTACCGAGAGCTAGCTCGCGCTGTAAGAAGCGCGTGGCGGTGCGTCACGCATCAGCCGGAAGAGAACGCGTCGAATGCCCACGGATTTTGCACGCATAGAGCGAGAGAACGGAGGGGCCAAGAGGTAACACGAGGGCAAAAGATAAATGGCAAAATGGTGTGTTGTCTCGCTCGAGAGAAATCGCGCAGCGGGAGAAGAACGTGTTTGTCCTCTGATCTTCCCGCTTCCCGTGGGAGAACCTCTTCGTACACGCTCTTGCTCCTCCCATTGCTTTCTCCCCTTCTTCCTCGTCTTCCTTCGAACGAACTGCTCTTCGACACTGTTCACACATACACAAACGCATTGTCCCGAACTTATTTAGATCGCGCGTATGAGTACGTGTGTGTGTGTGTGTGTGTGTGTGTGAATTTACTCCTTGCGTGCCGAGTCCCTTATAGAAAAACGTAACTTTGTGTGATCGATACGTGAAGAGGGGTACCTCGAGGCCCACTACGAGTCTCCCCCTTCTCTCTCCTTCGTTCTGCGGGAAATCTGCTACTTCTTCTTCTTCCTCTTCCGCGAGAAGACGGGAGGACGTTCTTCTTCCTTTACCTAAGGCAGCGCAGCCACTTGGGCAACATGGCCGCGCATCTCAAGTAATCTCAAATGGAGCCGCTACTGTCGCCGGGGAACACCATCATGTTCTCGGCCCCGTACGACGGCGTCGGCGAACTCCTGGCGTCCAGGGACGCCCTGCTGGCGGAGCTGAAGCTGCTTGAGCTCAGGTCCTCGTAACTGGCCGCTGATTGGCTGCCACCTGAAACACACAGATCGACTGTCAGTCAGTGAGACGTGCCGTAGGAAACAGCAAGCGGAGGTGCGGAGGGGAAGGAGGGAGGACTACGCCAGAGTCGTTTTCAACCCTAGAACTCACTGGGGTGACGATTTCGTTTGGGCGTATTAAGGCTGCGGGAAGAAGACGCGAGAAACGTGCGAGCGTGAAACGACTTCTCAACGAGTTTCTTTCTTTCTCTTTATCGTGTCTCGCGAGTTTTCTCCGTTCCCGACGAGCTTCGGAAATCGGCAAATGTACTTGATGCAAAAGAATGATCGCGCGAGGGACGACGTGTCTGGTTGGGGGATCTAGCTTTCGTCTCTCGATGTCAAGGTGGGAGACGTGATTTTTTTTACGTCGACATGCGTGAAATTTACTCACCCCAGCGTTCCAGGGTTAAGAAGAATCGCCGCGCTGCGTCGAAGAGATTTATACCTCGTGCGGGTCATTAGCTCACATCATTGGGCTTAAGGGGTGAAATTGCAAGCGCAAGGTAACGTTTTGGAAGACAACGACAAACGCGATTGGTTATATATATATATAACTTTCGCACTATATAAAACATGATTTGGAAATTCATATGTATCGGCTACATTATTGTGTTGACTGGGATCACGCGAAGGTGTGCTCATCGCGAGCTATAAATATGTATTCCTCGTGTTCTATAGAGAAAGAGAAAAAGATATTCGTTCGTCGGCAAATAGAAATTTCGAAAATAATCGCGGTGTCGTTGCAGGTAATATGATCGACGAAGAGATCGCATTCTTCGCTCTATCGTGATTTCACGTGATGCGCGCACGAGAACGATTCTAAAATAACTACGTTCTTAACATAACGATTAATCGATTCGGGGGATCTAATTGCGACCTCGATGTAACGATCGTTCTTTCACGGACCGCTACATCAAAATTAGCTCGGTGTTCAATGTTGAAAAAAATTGTCTCGATACCCGATTAATTGATGAACGTCAAAATCGAGAACGTCTCAACTCGCCTGTGTGCCCGGAGCGAACGTCGAGGGCCTCATTGACAATCGGGGAGCACCATCGTGGATGTTAGACATGACATTGTATAATTAGACCATAGAATGTGTGAAAGACGTATGGTAATACAGTAGTAAATAATAAATATAATAATAAATAGCAAATGTAGTACCAAGGAAAAATTTCGAATATATAATTAGATTAAGGCGTTATATATAACATATGCTCATATATACAAATATAATATATATAAAAATATAATTATATATGAAGTGATGGTACAGTTATATATATGATTATTTTCGAAATTTCCGTTATATTATATCTTTATACATAGACCTATCCTAAATATAATTATATATGAGACACTTTTCCCGCGCGAGTAATTATGTAGAGGAAGAGAAAGAGAGAAAGAAAAAGTGTTGCGCTTTTACTGATGCACCACAAATATCTATATCGTACATACAGAAAAATATACACTGCATTCATAAATGTGATTAGTTTCAAATATTTTATAAATTTACATATCTGCAAATACATTACTCATAATTTCATCATAAGTATCAAATTCATAATTTAAATTTAGTATTTCAGTCAAGAATATTAAATTAAACCAAACTTCCGTAATTTGCTAATTCAAATTAATTTAACCGAATTTAACTTTTCCTCGATAAAGTTTATAACATTCTTGAAAAGAGAATAAATTCTTTTTTTGAGAACGTGATAATGAGCTCTCTTAAAATTTGTGACGAGTATATTTGAAGACTATTGTCAAGTAAAATTCTTCGTTAAAGATAACTGTAATTTTCGAAGAAAAATCCGGATTTACCGCAAAAACCGAGGAAGTTCGTGGAAAAATTGAAAAAACCGATTTTTTCCAAAAACTTTAAAAATATAAAAATAACTATTACTTAAAAGACGGAAAAGAAACTGAGTAATCAGTTTTGGTTAACAGTAGAATGATATTTTTCTCTGTGTAGTATACTCTGAAACATAATCGCACATATAGAATTTAGAAGTAAACAATTTTACATTATATTTGTACTTTTACCGGACACACCGAGGTGAAGAGTTCTCGAGACGTTCTCGATCAGAATCGATCAAGTGAATAGTACTAAGTGTGCAATCTGATTACAGGCATACAGAAGTATTGTACACTCATAAGTATATATATTATGCGCTCACACACACAGAAGCGTCAAAGTTAAGAGGACGAGAAATTTTTTCAAGAAAAATAGCATGCGTATGCGTATGGCTGTATACTTTTATTTTCGTTTTATCGTTTTTGTCTTTTTCTTTTGTTATATTTTGTGTGTCATATAGTAACAGCTCGTAGTGAAGCGTTTCTTCCGCGAGCTAACATGCACGTCTCTCGGGCGTGTGTCAGGATATGATTCTTTTTGTTTCTTGTGTGTGTGTGTGTGTGTGTGTGTGTGTGTGTTCATGTTGTGTGTCGCTTTTTGTACAATTATCATTACAATTAGAGTATATCGTTAGTGCATTTTACAATACATTCTGGCGTTTTTCCGCCAAAACTGATCTTACACCGTGGAAGAAAACGCGCGCGTTTCGTTCGCACTTCCTTTTTCTCGTTCTCATGGACGATTCCCCTTCCCCCCCTCACCCTCTTCTCCTCCTCAATCTCAATTAATATCGACAGATTAACTAAGATCACGCCGAGCGTTCAAAACATTGTTCAATCTAACGATAGAGGAAACAATGGAGCGCACCCCGCGGAGAAAATCCCGCAAATACGCGCACAAAACACACACCACGCGCGCACTTTCATTTCAACTCCGTATTGATAGATAACGCTGAGAGCTGCACAATAGACGAATAATAGTACGAACAAATAACAAACGCGTGATTCTCGGATAACTCGTGCACTTTGCTTTGGGAGAAGAGCGTCGCGAAGAATTGTGGATCTTGAGAGGAATTGCTATCAGGTAACGGAAAAAGTTCGTGCGGTTTTTCCTTCTTAGCAATGAATCGAAGTCGGATTTCAGTCAATAATTCGCACATGTAATGCGTGTCAAGTATCGACAGAAAGTTACATTTATGTCGCCGGTATACATGATGTGCAGCTTTCAATTGTTTCAACATTCCGCGGTGAGGTACATCCTGCTGGAGGTTGTGCACCTTTTATTTCTCCGCGATGGAAAGTGGCTCAAATACGGATGATATTCAAACCTGGGAAAAATTCAAATGATCCCAAGTCTTATAGACCTATAAGCCTTTTACTTATGGCCTCGAAGGTCTTCGAATCACTCATTCTATTGAGACTTACGCCTATAATAAAAGAAGAGAATCTTATCCCTGATCACCAGTTCGGATTCCGGCAAAAACACGGAACGATTGAACAGGTTCACAGATTAGCCGATGGGATACATTAGTCTATGGAAAAAAAGAAGTTCTGCTCTGCTGTCTTCTTGGATGTTAGTCAGGCCTTCGATAGAGTCTGGCACGAGGGCTTATTATATAAGATTAAATTAATACTTCCTATTGACTTCTTTCACGTTCTAAAGTCCTACTTAAGGGATCGACAGTTCCTAGTCATAAAGAGTATAGAAACCTTCGGACTCTATCAAATTCAAGCATGTGTCCCCCAGGGTAGTGTTCTGGGTCCAATATTATATCTCCTTTTTACTCGTGAGTTACCCACAAACAAATCCGTCACTATTGGCACTTTCGCCGATGATACGGCGATTCTGGCCTCGCATAGCGACCCATATGCTTCAAGATAGCCTAATTGAAATATCTTGTTGGCTCAAGCAATGGAAAATCAAAGTGAATGAAAGCAAATCAGTCACCTTCTCCTTGAGACAAGATACTAGTCCAGCAATATCAATAATATTCAAATCCCGCAGGCTAACCATATTAGATATCTCGGTATGCACCTGGACAGTAAACTAAACTGGAAAATGCACATCTTCACTAAGAGAAAGCAACTCGGTCTACAATTGAGGAAGATGTACTGGCTGCTGGGTCGAAATTCCTAGTTAAACCTAGAGAATAAAGTACTCCTGCATAAAGCCATAATAAAACCTATATGGACTTACGGTTTGCAATTTTTGGGCACCGCGTCACACTCAAATATTGAAATCATACAAAGGTTCCAATCGAAAATGTTTCGTATCATCGTTGATGCCCCATTATTTGTCACGAATGATATATTACACCGTGAAACGAAATAATAAGAATAATCAAAGCATGCAAGAAGAGAATACTCTCCCATCCTAACTTTGGCAAACCAACTAATAAATAGAAGGATTAAAAACGCAGATTAAAAAAAAGAATCCCGCATGACTTAATAGCCAATCCTCAAGGTTCCTGACCCTGAACACTTTGAATAAGATAAGCGAGTCATAGGATTCACTTATAACATGTCTATTTTTTAAACCATTACAACTATTACTGAATGTCCTTAACTGAGACAGATTGTAGCAGAGATTTAAAAAAATTATAAAATGTGTAAATTAATTCGGTGTCTTTGGTTTTGCTTATTTCGAAAGAAATGGGCATTTTAAATCTAAATATTTTTTTGCTCGATTGATTTTAAAAAGCTGCTATTAGTGTTTGCACTAAACACCATGCAACATCGCAGAATGACCAATTACAGTGAATTACTCAGAAAATAGTAGTGAAATAGTATCGCTATCAATAAAGTGCATATTCGTTTTGCGTTTCAACGTTGCAAAGAAATGTTGCTGAAGTCGCAAAAGTGATTTGTGAGTCGTGCAATTGCAACAAAAAAATAGTATCAACGATTTCGAGAAGACCTGCTCCGCGCCAACGCTCGACCTCACGTGGCAAAAGAAACGAAAGACGCTATTTTTAATATCGGCTACGAAATTGTACTACATCCGACCTATTCTTCAAACTCTGCACCTTCAGATTTTTACCTATTTCGATTATAATATTATTTCATTGACATATATTTCAAAACAATAGATGATGTTCGAAAATCCATCGATGACTTTATTCATTCAAAATCGCCAAATTTCAATCGCGACGGGATTCGACAGTTGCTCCAAGATGGATAAAATCGCCAAGTCTTTGATAATAACGGAAATTACTTCAATAATTAAAATTGTACGCCTTCCACCAATAAATAAATCCTGATGTTTGGTAACGAAGAAATTCATTTATACATCTGTTATACACACGAGATTTCGTGTCGACCAAAATTTCGCGTTTCTGTATCGCAGATCGTAGATAACGTAACTGTGCGGTTTTGATCGTCGAAAATTTCGCCGTATGTCGCACATACAGTCCCTGGCCATATTATTAGACGCACTTTAATAGAATACAAGTTAGGACAAGATAACAGCCAAGAAATAACGTCAAAGATAGATAGATAGATAGATAGATAGATAGATAGATAGATAGATAGATAGAAAGAGAGAGAGAGAGAGAGAGAAAGAATATCCTTTTATGAGATAATGGTTCATAATTCAATAGATAAATGGAGCCATATTATAAAGCTAGTCCTCGGAAGTTAATGAAGTGTAAAGAATTAAGGTGCGTCTGATAATATGACCGAGGACTACATACGATGTATCGATATATCGATATCATTGTAGGATTTTTGTCAGAGGTGGTCTCTACGTCATATATCAGCCTCTTTGCCGCCTTTCTTCACCGTGCCGATTCACGACACTCTCCTTCGCAAAGTGCGCTGCGTGCGTATATATATATATATATAAGGGGGGTCAGTCGTCATTCATCGGTCACGAATAAATAGAGCGTGGCTGAAAATCGGGCATAAGCTTTTCCACGGAAAAGAAAAAAATAATACTGAGCACCGTTGTTACACTGAGAAAACATCCGCTTGGACCGAACGGGGAGAAATCGCGCAGCGATTCGCGATCGACTTCCGCCTTCGCGTCCACAACACTCGGCACATCGCGTCGACATGATTTGTTCGGATCGATCCGACTGGAAATTTTAGGCTTCAATTCAATTGTATATGTATGTGTATAAACAGAATTTACATGTATCTGTACTACGAGAATGATCGTAAAGTTCAAGCGGCCAGTTCACTCATGCAGCTCCTTTTCTCAGTGTACGCCTAAACAGATATAACGACTCATTCGGACCCTTAAGTCGAGTAAGATAAAAAATTAAGGCTGTCCAGGCTTTGGCATTGTGACATCACATATATAAGCGGAACATTGCACGAGCGAGCGAGCATTCGCATTTACTACAGTCCCTCCCGGGGCTCGTTGACAGAACAGTTTACGAGAATGAGATAAAGGATTCAACGAACGAGACTGACGAAACTCTTTAACATCAAGCACGCTAAAGGATTCTACAGCTAAAAATTTACGGAGCGAAATAGAGCCTCCGTCTTCCCTAATTCGTACGAATAAAGTAAAATCGATGATTATACAAACTACAACTATCGAGAGAATTCAACGGTGTGTTTACATTTTATCAGCAAGGGCATTCATTGCACGTGTTTTTCACGATACATTTGAATCCCTTCCTTTGCCGCGATTATTGCCTTCGTCGTGACGACGTGGCGCGTACGGTAGCGGCCGAAAGCTCTTGTAGTACAAGAATGGTAATAAAATAATCTTTCCTCGAATGTGTAAGTTACGCAGAAAAGATGTCGTCGATTTTATGTAGAAATTTATTAACTGCACTAAAGCAAAAAAGAACAGTAATTGGAAATAGGGCCGGAGCGTGAAAAACATTTATGACGTAAAAGACACGTTACAGAAGTCGGTTTTACAGTTTCAATAAACCTTGATACTTATTCTTTTTTTCATAAACGGAGAACGATGTGAGAAAAAGTTATGGGTTTCATTTGTAATCTTCTCCGTAGAATCTTTTGGTTTAATCACTTTCCTTCTATGGTCAATATTTAATAATTTGTTTATAACAATCTGTCGCAAATTTGACTTTTGCGATGTGCTTTTTACGGCAGAAACATTTTTCAGAGTCCTATTTCAAATTATTGCTTTTTTATTAACATTACTGGTCCAGCCACGGGCTTTAATGGGTTTATTAACATCATACGTGCTCTACCAGAGCACTTCGGAGCGTCTGGTGAATTACACCCTAGAGATATGAATCCAGTTCTGAAATTCTTGTTGAGGAGGAGTCGGTTCGTAAAATCTATCGTAGGGGAGAAATCAGTTGGTTGTCATCTTTCCCGACTTTCCCTGTCTGAAACGACATGATTTAGCTTACAATTTTACTTTATTATCATCTAGAGAACTCCGCAATTATCGTAATTTTCTTCCTCGTTATAAGGAGCAAATTGATATCTTACGGTAAATTCTACGGTATTAATAAATATCGAGACGAATATCGCGAATATTCGGCCGCCACTGTACGTGCACGATCGAAACTAATAATATCCAAATTGTTGTATCCGAAGTATAACGTTGCGTTATTTAGTTTGTCACAAGATCTCTTCCGAAGAAAAAAAAAAAATTATACATTCTCCCGTAAAAGAGTACCTTTGCGCGAGGAAGTATGCTGGTTACACAATGATCCCTTAACTATTTAGGTAGGTTTAAACTTTCCTAACGGAGCAGCGCAATATGCTCGGATTGCAATGACTCTCCTTCACTTTCATCGAGTGTCACAATAGTATGCTAATACGAGAGCGACGAGAATCGAAGTGTCCTCCGAAAGCAAAATACAATACATTGCTTGTAATCATATTCTCCGCACGTAACCACACATGCACTCACGCACGCACACACACGCACGCACGTTCCCAATGCACGCATACACGCACGCAATTTGTCATAAATTATGTAAACTGTAGGTTTACGTGATACATGCCTGCATGTAACGACAACGCACACAGAATCGCGACGACGAAGGTCAGACGAGACGATTTCCGAGAGGATTAATGATATTATGCATCGTCAAGTTGCAATAGTATACGCATAAAATATCTAATGCCGTTTGGATCGAGATCACTATCAGCTTGATAGGGACATATCATCACAGTTTTCGCGAATGATCTTCCTTCCCCGTGAAGTTTGAATGAGACGACGCGCCAGGTGGGCAGAGCGAGACCAACATTCTCCCAACCAATCATTTCTCCGACAGTTTTATTTTCAAGTTTCCATCCGTCAAAGGTGAGTGTAACGTTGTGTATCTATCCGTAGTTACGGTAAAACGATGATCTGTGTTGGTTCTCAAGGAATGAGAGAAGAGAAAGAAAAACGCGTGGGGGCACGCATGAAACAAGAGAAGAAATGATGTAGCAATCAAGTTGAGGTAATTCGCGTAGCTCGCTCTTCGCACCTCTCGCGTACGCCCGTGACAATCGGTTCGTTCCTTCGACGATTGATCCTCGAGTCAATGAAGAGATTCGATAAAAAGTCGTCGTCACAACGATAACCCCCCCCCCCCC
>NW_014555200.1:0-3686 GCF_001313825.1 Dinoponera quadriceps | reverse complement strand
CCCCACCCCCGAATATTTCCTACACCGTACGACTGTACGAGAACCTGTTTTCTTCTTTTTTCCGACGACGGAACTACTGAGTTTATTGAGTATTTTCATCATTTTCTCCAACATCACGCTCTCGCACACAATCAATCTATAATTCCTCTTTTTTTTTTCTATTTTTATCTTTTCATCGCTAATTATATGATACAAGAAACGCAATATTACATTATTACCTACACACACACACGGTTTTTTTTTATATCGTCGCCATCGGCAACGAACGTTGAACACGTTTTACACGCTTTTTTTTGTTTGTTTTCTTTCGGCTTGATTTTATCTCGCGCGAACATGTAACATCCAAAAACGAAATTTGCACGCTAAGCACACGCCTGCATATAGGCCATCTCGACGTTTCCTCACCGAGGGGAGGGCTAATTGAACGAACAAATTCGGCGCTCGCCAGTATTAAATGAATCTATGCATTAAATAAGTCAAACAAATTTCATATGGTCAACGTATCATCAATAATTTTATCGTAATTACTAATAGAATAACTTATTCATTATTGCAAATAATACAATCAATAAATATGCAACGAATTAGCTTCGCTAGCACTTTATTACGATTATCAATACAATCGTTTTAATTTATCGTTCAATCAACACCTGATAAATTTGATTGATTTAGTAGAAGTGTCCGAAATAAGAATAAATGAAATTTGCAACTTGTAAGGTCCATTTTAAATACAAACGGACAGTTGCATATATCTATATAATAGATTTTGCCTGCAAATGATCAAATTTCAGACCACTTTCACTCGGAATCCTCCGTTCGTCCGAATGAGCGAAATAATCCAATTTATTCGTCCGATTAGCCTCCTCTCTTAATGTATGCATAGCGAAAATGCGAAAGAATAAGAAATAAAGAAGGACCGGAAAGGAAGATGACGCTACCGACGCTGCAGGGAGAGAGAGAGAGAGAGAGAGAGAGAGAGAGAGAGAGAGAGAGAGAGAGAAAGAGAGAGAGAACAAAGTGGGTGAAAGTAAAAAATGCGGTCGTTAAAATTAAGAGAACCTTTCTATGCGTACAAAAATGTAAAAATTTTCCATTTGTGTACATAGCTCCGTCCCTCGAAAAATATTCGAATTCCTAAAGGAATACGAATTTATCGACGAGACAATCCTTTTTCCTTCCACGTTTTTTCTTACGTCAAACGGATTGACAGAAGAATATGACAGTTTCTTTTACGCGATATCGCCAGATGATGCGAGAAACCGAAATTTTAGCTGCACTAAAAGAACACCGAATTTCATCAACAAAAAAGAGAGAAGAAACAGGAACAAAGAGAGAAACGATCAAAAGAAACGTTATTGCAATACCAGGTGTACCGGTATGCTGTGTGTCTGGTGGGACCAGAAAGGTGTGGTGTACCACGAGCTCCTAAAACCTGGTGAAACCGTCAATACAGATCGCTACCGACAACAAATGAGCAATTTGAACTATGCATTGATCGAAAAACGACCAGAATGGGCCAGAAGACACGGCAAGGTAATTTTGCTCCATGACAATGCACCTGCACACAAAGCAAAACTGGTTCAGGATACGATCAAAGCACTCGGCTGGGAGCTGCTACCCCACCCGCCGTATTCACCAGACTTGGCTCCTTCCGACTACCATTTGTTTTCATCGATGGGACACGCATTGGCTGAGCAGCACTTCGATTCCTACGAGGAAGTCGAAAATTGGGTGACTAATTGGTTTGCTTCAAAAGACGAACAGTTTTATTGGCGTGGAATCCACAAATTGCCTGAAAGATGGGAAAAATGTGTAACTAGCAATGGCCAATACTTTGAATAAAATGTTTTTTACTTTCCCATTAAAAAATAGTGTTTTGATTTCACAAAAAAACGCTCACTTCATACCGGTAGACCTGGTATATACAATGTACGTTTTTCTTCTAAAGCGTGATTCGCGACAGTCACCGAAAAAAATACAAGATAAAAAACACTTCTTCCCGTTGAAACAACGAGCGTCAAAAGGAGGAATACTTGTCTGCATAGTGCGCGTATATATACTTTTCGGCAATAGAGAGAGCCTTCCTGAAATCTCGAAAATAAATAATTACAATACGAACGTGTGATAATACCATTGTTGAAGTGAGACGGGATCGCCCGAACGGATCGAAGACCATCCGATCGCGCACGAAACGTTCAATGGATTTGGCGAAACAAGATGACAAACGCGCTCCTTTTCGACGGAAGGAAGTGCGCCGAGGTGCGAAGCGGTCAGAGTTAATCGGTTCTCGGACATACAATCGACCGGCTTTCCTTCCTTCGCGTTTCCCGACTGAAGAGCGCACGTGTACAACGTGTCCATTGAAATCAGCCGTCTGACTCGTTAATACACTATCTGTCGCGGCCGAACGAATCGCCGAGAGTGCTTCGGGAATACTTCGCGCTACAACAGGAAAATTCGATCTGATCGCTCCTATAAGATACTGACTTCGAGATATGTGAATGACAATCTGCTAAATCGTCGTTAAGGCTGCCGAAAGACCTGTGACTGGTCCTTGCTTCATGACGTCAGAAGAAAGCGAGGAAACGTATGCCAAAGGATTTTTGCGTCGCACGTTCAAATAAAGAGATATATTCGCGAAATGACATTCGTGGATCGACATTCAGCACACTTGTAAAATTGGACGGACACTTTCCTTTTGCTCGAACAATCAATAAAGTTGCAAAATTAATCCTTGCAGTACAATGTGAAAAAGGACACCTCCTTGGTACAATAATAGGTTTCTGGCGTTCGACGATTATTTCAACTATTTACAATGGTTGAAAAAATTTGCAAAAATTCATGAATATAATTCCAAATTTGTAGAACAAATGTATGTGATTAAAGTTGAACAATAATAATATGTAATATAGTTTATTTATAGATAAAGGAAACATAGATCGTGGAGAATACTTCAATGAGAAAAATCGGTCGAGCACTGTGCGGGATATATTTCTAGAAATATTATCATTATTAAATGTCATTTAGTAACGTAGAAACCGAAAGTTGGTAAACAGTAATTTATACATAAATTCACAGAGTGAAAGTTAANAAAAAAAAAAAAAAAAAAAAACAATCACGTGATATATTCATGAACATTATTAGTTAACAAAATAAAAAAGAATAGGTTGCTAAAGTAAACAAAATTACGGAAGGATAAATAGAAGGTTACGATTCTCAGTCTGTCTGAGTCTGCTGTTATAGTAACGCAATCTGTCAAGTATTACCGATTTGTGCAATCTACTCAATTACTACAGAAATATTGGCAATGTATTCTCAAGCTTCTTTGTAACAAAACAATCGAACTTTAATAATCTTGATAAAGATCCATTTAATTACACAAAAGTTACTTTCAGCTGGTTGGTCCTTGTGACCGCTCGAGCCTTGCGCTCAATTGGTTGGTCGTTATTACGACCACTCGAGTCTTGTACTCAAATGAATGATCGTTATTACGAACCGCTCGAACCTTGAGCTCAACTGGTTGGTCCTTGTGACCGCCCAAGCCTTGTGCTCATATAAATGGTCCTTGTTCGGCCGCCCGAACTTCGAGCTCATTTAAATGATACTAATTCGACTGTTTGAACTCAATTTAATGGTTCTATGGGTTGTTCGGAAAGTAATTTCGTTTTTTCCCGACAGAGGATTTA
>NW_014555199.1:299-1369 GCF_001313825.1 Dinoponera quadriceps | reverse complement strand
GAAAGAAAGATCCAATTTTGTCTGCCCAATGATTTCCCTAAATTTTTTTTTAATTTATAATGTGATTATGTTGAACAAAATTTCATAAAATATTTGTACATATATAGATTTTAGATTTAAAACTCTCTATTTGAGAAATTACATATTGTGACATGGCAGATTTCGCCCGACCGTCACAGGACCTGGGGACTCCGGGAGAACTTTTGTAATAGCAGGATGCGCTGATGTCAATAGTACGTTATCGCCTAATGAGAAATAACAAATAGATTAGTATTTTATTAATCTCGCATATGAATATTTTTTTGTGGAATTATTCAATACGCAATTTATAACGATATAAATAAATAAATAAATAATAAATAATGGGTATTTATTACTGTTGTGGATTGAGCGAAGCTCGACCGCCGGGTTGCAGCGCGACAGGCGAGATAGTCCCGCGCGCGCTGGACTCTCGCCAGCGCAGCTAGCGGCGCACGCCACGAGAGAGCGCGTCGCCCGGGTGATCCGCCCGCGAGCGAACTCGCTCGCGGGTATATAAGAGTGCTCCGTAGGAGCGCTCGGGGAGAGCGTTCTTGTCTGCCATAGCACTTAGGTCGATAGAACGGTGAGCATACATCTTGCGTGCTTTTCTCGAGTGTGTGTTTTCGGGTAGTGTACGGTCATGTCTTGGTGGTCGTCACCTTTCAATACCCTCTTGGTGCCGGAATCTCGTTCCGCATTCGTGCCCATGAGCGCCACGAGATCCTCCGAAAGGCCGGCAGATTTGTCCGCGGAGCAACTCCGCTGGCCTGTTAAACGAACTCAGGGCCGATTAATTCAGGGTCGAGCGTAGCTCGACGAGCGCTATCGTCCACGTGGACATTGCCTTCGGGAACGGTTGACAACAACATATCCCCGTTATTTCAGAAGAACTTGCTCACGTTTTAACCAGAGACCATTTTTCCGGCAGCGCGCAGTGTGGATCACCGTTCGCTGCGACTCGGTGTTATCGCGGATATTGGCTTCTCTCTAGGTCTGGGTTATACGGGGTCTTTAATATCTACCTTCAAGGTTGAGGAGATTCCTAAAAC
>NW_014555199.1:0-221 GCF_001313825.1 Dinoponera quadriceps | reverse complement strand
GATTTCCATCGTCGGCATCGTTGGATCATTGAGGACCCAAAGCGTCGCATCGGCGACAAACACCGACCATCGTTGGCGCAGTGGGTATACAACGTATACGACGGGATGCAATCGCAGGTCGCCGTATTACGGTGCGCTCGGTTTCTACTCGGTATGTTGCTGCACGCAGTATGTCGGTCAAGTCCCGGAGCGGAGGGCACGCGGTATCGTACTCCTGTTCG
>NW_014555198.1:691-972 GCF_001313825.1 Dinoponera quadriceps | reverse complement strand
TGAATCTTGCCTTTCCTTACGTTAAATCGTGAACGGATGCAAACTGACGAATGTGTTTGTAATATTGAGCTTTATTACGTTATTTCCATACGGCAGCCTCGCAGATTTCAGCCGGCGAGTGTTTCTTTCGATTCTACATCAGAAAACGTGAAATGATGAGAATTCTCTTTTCCCTTCGAATTTTTTCGACCAAATACGCCAGTTCCACGAGAAAAGTTCAAAGAAATCAATCCTCGGGCGAAATTTGCGAATTTGCGTGTAATAGGCGAAATAACGCGAAT
>NW_014555198.1:0-437 GCF_001313825.1 Dinoponera quadriceps | reverse complement strand
TTGCGAATTTGCGTGTAATAGGCGAAATAACGCGAATGTCTTGTGAATCTTGCCTTTCCTTACGTTAAATGGTGAACGGATGCAAACTGGCGAGTGGGATTGAAATATTCTGCTTTATTACGTTATTTCCATGCGGCAGCCTCGCAGATTTCAGGCGGCGAGCGTTTCTTTCGATTCTACATCAGAAAACGTGATCTAATGCAACTTCACGTTTCGGCTTGAATTTTTTCGACTAAATACGCTAGTTCCATAAGAAAAGGTTTAAGAAATACATCAGCAGACGAATTTTGCGAGTTTGGGTGTAATAGTCGAAGTAACATGAATGTCTAGTGAATCTTGCGTTTCTTTACGTTAAATCGAGAACGGCTGCAAACTGGCGTGTGTGATTGAATATTCATCTTTATTACGTTATTTCCATGCGGCAGCCTCGCAGATTT
>NW_014555197.1:0-1185 GCF_001313825.1 Dinoponera quadriceps | reverse complement strand
TCTGGTATTTCAGGACGGTTTCCCAATTCTGATAATATGAAGAAACTACTTTGAACAAAAGAAAATATTTTGAACAAAATGGACCTATGTTCCGATGATAGTCGACGATGGAATGGTAATATAGAACCACTATTCGCATCAAAATTCAAAAGAGAAAATATTAATCATCTACTGTTTTTTTGAGAAATTCAATCTATTATATACTAAGTATAATAAAGTAAATGTCCGGAATTTTAACAGTTCATTACGATATGCCTGCTCGATCGGGACTTATTAACCATAAACAGAAGTATGACGCGCAGTTTTTCAACATGACATCTTCGGAAGCGCACGCCACTGATCCTATGTGTAGGATGTTGCTTGAACATACCTACGAAGCGATTATTGATGCCGGTGTAAATCCTAAAGAATTAAGAGGAACAAAAACCGGTGTCTTCAGAGGATCATGTTACTCTGCGACAAGAAACATATTTACCTATTACAGGCCTGAAGAAAAATATTTAACGATATTTAATATATTTATAGAAAATATTTCGGTCTGTTGAATATTTCATAAACAAAGCATTTTATATGAGAATAATGTTACAAGTATAAAATATATTTAAACTATTTTTATTTAAACTTTTTCGGCGTTATATAAATAGCTATGTAGCGGAAATATTCGGCTATCCTGGAATTTTTTATATACGCACGCAATACAGAGAGAAAGATACTGGAGAAAAATTTACATGATATCGCACTTTTATTTGCGATTAGGCAGCTGGGTACCCAATTGTTGGATGTAGTCAATACTTGTTAGCCAACAGCATTTCAAACTGGTTTGGCCTTAATGGACCATCTTATGCCTTGGATACGGCTTGCAGTTCAAGCTATTACGCCATGGCAGAAGCTTACAGAATGATACGAAGTAGAGAATGCGACGCGGCTATCGTGGGGGGCTCCAACGTATGTCTGCATCCCAACATTTTGATTCACATTTTTCAACTCGGTAAAGTTATACTTAAGAACCTGTTTATTAATTTGCATTTAAACATTATAACGGCAAGAACTCTTGGAATTGCTGTTATTATCAATCAATTCAACAATTTAAGGCGTTCTCTCCAGTGATGGTTATAGCAAGCCATTTAATTCTTCTTGTACTGGTTATATGCGCAGTGAAGCTATGGCGATATTGTACCTCCGAAA
>NW_014555196.1:0-2206 GCF_001313825.1 Dinoponera quadriceps | reverse complement strand
ATCTCTTTCAGTTCGCACAACAAAGTCCGAAGGTCTTGCCCAACCGTCTTTGGAGAAAGCCCTGTCGTCGCATTCGTATCCTCCCGCTCTGTAGCACGCGACGCTCCCTCATTTGATGCCAACACCGCCGCTTGACTCCGTGTTCTCATCGGAGAATGTACCGTTGCCATTTCACTTAATTTTCACCCTTCACTTTTCACACGCGGTCAAATATCTCAAATTTTCCGTCTCGCGGATCTCGGACGATCGTTTTCCGACGGCTTTGTTATTTACAGATTCCGGATGTTTTTTTTTTTTTAATCCCGGACGAGCCCCCAAAATGTTACGCTCGCGCGGGGAAATAAAACGAGACAACGTTAAAAAGAGAACAACTTCAACTATATTTACTATTTACAAGGGAACACACGTAACTCGCAGAGTTAAGCTCTCTCTTTCGTTAAAGACCGTCGCGCACGTCACGACGACTCAACGGCTCCAAAGAGAATCTCTCTTAACCCGTTGTTTATTAGTCAACGCTGATCATTTCTTGTTTACGACTCGTTACTTAGAGAATCTGCTGTATGTTCAGGGCGCTAAAGGCGCGGGCATCAAGACACGGGCGTAGCAATATTTTAAACAACAAATGATTATAAGCATCATTTCTAGAAACAATATTTTTTACATTCACATACATTTCAATGCAGAACTTTGCAGTATTCAGTAGACTTTTGAAAATTATATGCGGCGTTTAGTTAAACGTCTTGTCCTACTATTGTCGGTCACAAATGTGATAACAGGACGATAACATGTCTTCTAATACCGATATTTAAGTCAAATAAAAAAATGAGAGATGTAAAAAATTATAGACCATAATCGATGAACATATTGCCCAACCTATATAAAGAAATCTTAGATCGTTAATTATTATTTTTGACTAAACGAATTATTTGGGATGAGTAACATGGTTTTGTGACAAGAAAATCAACTCTCACAAACCTTGCACTGTTTAATACTTTTGTAACATCTTCATTTAACTCCAGTTTTCGAGTTGATATTATGTATTGACTTTTCAAAAGCGTTCGATACTGTAAACTATAACATACTGATACATTAATTTAAAAGGATTGGCTTCCGCAAAAATATGCTCTCATAGTGTTGTTCCTATTTACATTCTGTCAAATAAATACTGGGAATTGTCCATTTCAAAAGCATGAAAAAAAGTATGAAAGGACATTTTTTGTTGTAGATTGGTACCAATGTACCTAATTGTCACGCAGAGTTTTAGCACCATCTGTCAGTCAGATTGTTTACAAATGTTAGTTTTGCTAGTCGACCTCAAGTGTACTTTGCGATTTTTAAAATGGATAAAAATATCGAACAAAGCTTTTGTCTCAAATTTTGTGCTGCCAAAGAAATTTCTTGTGTTGAGTCGTTGAAAATGTTGGAGAAGGCCTACGGTAAGGCAGCTTTATCAAAAACACAACCATACAAGTAGTAAAAAGCATTCAAAGAAGGCCGAGAAAATAAAAATCATATTGACTGTTTTCTTTGACTATCGTGGTACCACTCGGTACCACTATCGTGTCCACTCAGAATTCCTTCCGGTGGAACAAACAATGAACAAATATTATCTGGGCGTTATGAGGAGTTTACAAGAAAATCTTCATTGAAAAAGGCTAGATTTGTGGAAAACAAATTTTTGAATTTTGCACAACGATAATGTGCCGTCCCACACATTGACTCTTGTATGCGAATTTTTGAACAAAAATTCAACGAATGTCATCGACCAAGCACCATATTCACCAGATATGGTCCCGTGTGATTTTTTCCTGTTCCCCAGACTCAAATTACCACTTCGGAAGTGGAACGTTTTGATTTCATTGAAACCATAAATCAAAATTCGCAGAAGAAGCTGTAAGCCATACTGC
The DNA here is from genome assembly GCF_001313825.1 of Dinoponera quadriceps. NCBI lineage: Eukaryota > Metazoa > Arthropoda > Insecta > Hymenoptera > Formicidae > Dinoponera > Dinoponera quadriceps. Next base: position 299 of record NW_014555196.1, on the reverse strand, counting down.
GAAGTGCTGATAAGAAATGTTTCGACAACAGGATTATTCGTTGACATAAGTGTCGCATCTAATGGGGTCTATAAAGAAGGTGACAAAATAAATTTAGATGGTTAAACCAATATTTTGTGTTTTATTGAACAATTATTAGGTGTACAACTTTGCTCTCGCCGTTTGTTTTTAAATTTGAGGCTTTATTGTAAAAAAATGGAGATAAAGTTATGACTCAAAGTACTGTCCATCACTGGCCACTACTTTCTTCCAATGCACGAATCCCGCGTCGAAAAAATTGGTCATCTTTTGAGGTAATC
>NW_014555195.1:0-474 GCF_001313825.1 Dinoponera quadriceps | reverse complement strand
TTTCAACAATATGCAAAAGGAACACGGCAATCAGCAGGGAAACGTGCTGTTGGCCTCGGCCACCGAGCAGTTCCGAGGCCGCCCGATAGCTCGCTCGACGCTCCCGTACGAGGAAATTTCTTTAATATCTACTACCTCAAATCCACAACCGGGAACGTCCCGATAATAGAGCTTTCCTCACCCTCGCTTATCGGACCTACTGCATCTATGTTGGACACCGGATCCCAGCCTAACATTCTCAAAATCGGTTCTCTTAATTCTAACATTCCTATAAATTCTCACCACATAATCCAATTAACCGGAATCACGGATAACATCGTCAACACCTTGGGCACCGCTTAAATTTATCTCCTTCGCGTCCCTGTAATCTTTCATATTGTTCCCGACGATTTTCCTATTATACCGCAAGAAATTCTTGGCTCCTTGTTTTTCTCCAAACACAGTGCTCAAATAGATTATGGAGCTCGCGCGGTA
>NW_014555194.1:376-1403 GCF_001313825.1 Dinoponera quadriceps | reverse complement strand
CGTATTATCAGGATTGAAAGAAAGGAACTGCTCTCTTAACATTTTCAAAGTGCTAATTAACTAATTCCGGGAGGAAAGTCTCTCTCTCTTTCGGAGGTATAACGGTCTCGAAGAAGGCCACCAGAGGTTGTCCGGAGGGCTCAGTGTTAGGTCCAACTTGTTGGAACGTCATGTTTGACGGACTCCTTAGGGTTCTGGACACTAGAGTAGAGGATAAATTCTTAGCGCACGCGGATGATCTTCTCGTATTAGTCAGCGGTGATTTCCGCAAAGAAATAGAAATAAAACACAGGAAGTATTCGACAAAATAGGGATGTGATGTAGCTTTGCCAAATTAGAGCTTTCGTCGCAAAAGACAGACATTTTCCTCAAGAGCGACCTTGTAAAATGGGCCACAATAGCCAGACGGGGAGGAGCGCGTCCCGATCGAAATCGGAAAGCCATTAGGGCAAAAAAAGCTGACCTCGCTGGTAGGCCACCGACCATCCAATTAGGAAATAATATAATTCAATTTAAGAAATCAGTTATGTGCTTTGGCACCCACATAGGTGGAGGAATGGGTATTGGGTATATCCACCATTGCAAATATATCAGCGGAAAGGTCTGTTCCCTTTTTAGTAATCTATGCAGGCAGGCGGGATGTAAATGGGGCTTGCGTTTCGGGTCGCTCTCGGCTATTAATCGGGGCGTGTTCACACCGACGGTGGCATACGCTGCCGCCGGATGGACCGACCTGCGTGACAGAGGCAACCTGAAAGTCCTCAGGTCCCTGCAGCGCCAAATGCTCATTTCAGTGACCGCCGTGTATCGCACGGCATCGACTGAGTCGCTTTGTGTGGTTACGGGCGCGGTTCCTGTCGACATCCTTCTCGCGGAATCCTGGGCGCGATTTAAAGTTAGAAAAGAGAGGGATGCCAAGATAGGAGATAGGATTGTTCCCTACGCAGGGAATCAAAAGGAGGCGTTAGGCGTGGTGAGGGTAGCGGCAACGGAGATGTAGCAGGACACATGGTCTTCTTCTGTCAAA
>NW_014555194.1:0-279 GCF_001313825.1 Dinoponera quadriceps | reverse complement strand
CGACCGACCATCCGTCGTTTCATTCACCGGCGCTTTGCCCCATCCTATACTACACGACACGCACGTGACGCGCTTCCGCCAGGAGCGTGATCGCGTGCGTGTCAACAAACATGAACAAGCGGCCTCCGTCGGATATAACATCCAACCGGCGGAGGCATCGAGGTCGGTTCCACCGGAGTCAGCCAGAGCGACACGTTCGCAGGCTGCTCCGGATCCCGACCTCCTTTGCTGAAGAACCGAGACGGCGAATGCGCCGTCCCAGCTGCGTGTTCGCAGCCG
>NW_014555193.1:0-4699 GCF_001313825.1 Dinoponera quadriceps | reverse complement strand
ATAAGAAACCTCGCAGACAATCTACTGAGTTAGTAAGTTAAATTTAATCTAATTTCTGAATAAATAGAAAAATAATTTTCGAAATACGAAAATGCGCATATCAAATTCAATTATTAATATTAAACCATACGTCATAGTTTTTGTAATATTTCCAGCATACGTGAAATGTGAGATGATTGCGCGTAAAGTTACTGAAATATTGAAACAAGATTCCATTATCCTTCCGACAATATTACAACGTAAGATTATATTGTAAAGTTAATGGTTACATATCAGTAACATTCTCATTAAAATTGTGTAAGATCGTAACCTCTCTATAATCTTAACGCAATGTTCGAGTGTTGCGAAGGTAGTGAACACACTGGTAAGTCTGGTCCGTTATTGTGAAAAATTTTATTTGCACACGCCATGTACAGTATACCACAAGTCGCACGCCATTGGTGCGCACAAAGGAGTTGCACATCACGAACAATTGCGACAAAGGTATATGATTCAATGGAATTTGTACATCGAGGCGACTGCCGGATACGGTATGTATAATGTACGGTGTACGTGTTCGCCGACATAGCCCGCGTCGGACATATAAATAAAATGTAGAAAAATGTGTGTCGCGCGCGCTCCGCTATGGCCCCGCCGTGTGTGTGTGTGTGTGCGTGTGTGTGTATGTCAACTCGGAATATATCATCGGTGTGCGCCCCACTAACTCGGCCTTATGTCCTAAGCTTCCTACGTATTCTCCGGATTCCCACGGGCCGATCTCCGCTCCGGGGAGGCCCCGCGCGATTTCCGTATTACGTCCTCATAGTTTCCGCTTGTTTATCGAAAATGAATCGAACTTTCCGTTCGTAGTAGAGTCTCCGCGGTTATTCACGGTTATTGTCACATCTTCGTCATCGAACTGGCGCGCGCGAGAAATAGAGAGCGAGAGGGAGAAGGTGAGCATTTGCATACGTGTCTGAACGCTCATCTCCCACATTTCGTATTTCCGATACTTTACGTTATATAAAAAATTGAGGTAGTCGTGGCCTTAGAAACTGCAAGAGAAAGAGAGAGAGGGAGCTATAGAGAGATCGTTTTTACTAGCGAACTTTACTTCGGGCGCTCACCGGCCGGAGTAAACCGCGAAAACCGTTGATCCCCGTGGGAAACGGAAATGTTGAGAGGCGCGCGACACACTCGGTAGCGTTAATTATACATTCGCATCGTGCAAAATTTGCTTATTTACTTAGGAACCATATGCTGCTGGCGCGCGCCAGGCGACTCTCGCTTCCGGGAGAATGAGCAAACGAATCCCGAGAAGATCGTTCGCGAGCCGACCGCATGATTCTTCGTATGTTCGTTCCTATCAACGTTGATTAAATCTTAATCTGAATTTGAGTTCTCGTTTTGACGAGAGTTAAAGCTCGGATTAAAGTTTAGTCAACGTTGGCGGAAGCGAACATCATCCGATGATGATTTCCTCGAATCCGTTCTCGCCGAATAGAATTGCACACACAGTAACAACATTAGTATCAATTCAAGACTCACATTTTTATATAGCAAGAATATATAATCTTATAGAAAGATAAAACGCTGTTATGCATGAAATTCTATATAGTTCCATTAACAATAGATTTATGTTATTCAAGAATAATTTTCATAAATCGAAAAGAAAAATATTGGATAAAAAGGACGATATCTTCAAAGCAGAAATTGTATCAGTTTGAAGATATCGTTCCTTCTGTCCAATATTTTTTCCCTTCAATAAAAATTATTCCGAAATGACAAGAATATGATATTTTTAATGGAACTATATAGAATGTCTTCATGTATAAGAGCAAGTTTTATCTCCATATAAGATTATATATTCTTGCTTTATATAAAAATGCGAGTCTTGAATTGACATTAATTTTATTTTCACGCATACATACACACATACACGCGCGCACCCACTGTTCCCGTCTCGTAAAAACCGCCGTTACAAAAATGACTCCTCACGCCGCGGTGTGGGGATTGTAGAAGGCAAATATTTCCTATAAAAATTCACTCGCCGAATACATACACACACACACATTCCAGATTACAATCTCTCTTCCGTCGGAGTAAGTGCAGAAATTTTCTGTAATCTTCCGCGTCTCCTTCGAAAGCGTAAGTCGAGAGAACTCGATTTATCCCCCGGTCGCGTACAGATGAGAAAAAAATCCCCCGGGACGTTTCGTCGCGCACGTGTAAAGGTCCTCGTCGGCGAAAGAGAAGAAAAAGAAATCCCGACATACGCGTGCTTGAACTCCCCACGCTCTCGAGCCGCGGGATCTCGTTCGAGAACAAAGCGACCCGCGACCGTCCTGCTCTAATCGTCGCTCTTCGCCCCCGAGAAACACCCCCGCCGCACGCGCACTCACCACCCGATAGACCCATTGCAGAGCTCCTTGTAGACGGACGCGGCTATCACGCCGTGCCTCTGGCTGCTACTGTCCAAGAACTTCGACCTGTCGCACGTGGAGGACAACTTCCGCTGGTCTATGCAGCCGGCGTCGACGCTATGCCTCTGCTGCAACCTGCCACCTTGACCACGTGCAGCACGACGATGATCGCCGGTCGTGCCGACGTCCGCGGCGACGGTGCACGATCTGTCAACGAGGTTATTCCTGCCACCGGTGGCCTGGTAGATCGCTCGATCTCGCGCTCGCAAGTGTCGTTGCGCCGGCAACGGCATCGTCTGGTTCAGGTAGTCGCGGATGGCCTGCTGATGGTGGCTGACGTACGGCGACTCCGGGTTGTTGAGGTAACCGCCGTTCATGGTCCTGACAAAGTGCCGAGTGACGTTGCTGGGCAACGCCGAGGCCGTCGACGTGACCATCGCCGATCGCTGCTTGAGACTGCCCTTGGGATTGTCGCTGATCCTGGTGGCCGGCTTCGCCGGCATCGTTCTGGGCCGCGGCTCATCGCCGCGGCAATTCGCGGACGTCGAGACGAAGGGCCGCTGAGCAAGTTGGTAATGTTGATGATGCTGTTGCTGTTGGCAAGCCCTTCGCAGCTTGACGCGAGGTGCTGATGCCGCTAATTGATTCGATCTGCCTCCGGCGCCGTACTGAAATTGGAACATCCAGCGGGGGAACATCAAGCGCGGTGAAATCGTGATCGCGGCAACATGTAAACAGACAGATAGAGGGAGATAAAAAGAGAGCGAGAGACAGAAGCGTGTACGTAGATTGCAACCTTGATGTGCGACAATTAACGGGTTTACTCGTAAAAAGAGAGCAAAAGCGGATGAGCGGGTGACACGGATTATTTACGGTATAATAGCGCGCATTTAACGAGGAGATCCGAGCCTGCGAACATCATCAATGACATTCATCGCACATCCGCTCGAGCGGCTCGTTTTTCTCGCTGTAAATGCGACGCCGATAAGACTATTTGCGTATCTCGAAGCCGTCCAAGTAAATATTTGCCGCGGAGTATTAGAATAATTTCTCTTACTTGAATTAGCTGAATATTGTTTGAATGTAACATTTTTTTCTTCCAATGTGCTACATTCGAGTAATCGCTCCAATATTCCTTGATAAATATTTACTTGAATGTAGCAGTTTTTCTTTCAGTGTACTTAAAAAGGACTAGGCGATATAATAATTGCGAACAAAAATATATAATAGCTCGTTAAAGTAGAAATAATCGCATGCATGAGTACGCAAGTCTGGTTGACAGCGTTATATGCAACACACAGATACATCAACATCATTTTAAAACTGAAAAAAAGCTCGATTTTTGTGACTATATTGGCATAGTGACATAATTATAGTTAGAAAAGTCTTTTTTGCAGTGGGTGCTGTTAGATAGTAGTAGTGCTAATAATCTTAAATATTTATTGCTGCTACTATATACGAGGGTGGGGTGAAAAGTTTCCGGCCTGAAATAGAGATGGCGCCAGCAGGTCTAATTTTTGGCTTGTATTCTATAGTACTATATCTTAATAGATTGTATATAAATTTTCAGGTAGATTGCTCTGTTCGTGTACATTTGAGAGCCGATTGAATAAGACGCCTCGATTGCTTACGTGAAAATGGAAAAATCAGAGAAGCGTGTGGTCATCAAATACTTCTATTTAAAAGGCCTAACACCATTACAAATTAAAGAAAAGCTGGATTCCACACTGAAAGACTCTTCTCCATCATATTCAACGGTTAAACAGTGGGTTTCTGAATTTAAGAAAGGTCGCACGAGCACTTCTGACGATCCACGTTCAGGACGCCCCGTTGAGGTCACAACTCCCGAAATGATTTTAAAAATTCATAAAATAGTGATGGAGGACCGCAGATTAAAAGTAAGTGAGATAGCTGAGGCTACTAGGATGTCAACTGAACGTGTGCGCAATATTTTACATGAATATTTGAGCATAAGAAAGCTCTGTGCTAGGTGAGTGCCGCGTTTGCTAACGTTCGATCAAAAATTTACCCGGAAAACTGTTTCGATCGAAAATTTGGCGCTGTACAAGCGAAACCCCAGCGAACTTTTGCATCGATTTATAACTGTGGATGAAACTTGGATTCACCACTACACTCCTGAAACTAAACAACAGTCGAAACAATGGATTGGACCAGGTGAACCAACCCCAAAAAAGGCAAAAACAATTTTATCGGCGAATAAGGTTATGGCGACTGTTTTTTGGGATGTGAAAGGAATTATTTTCATTGATTACCTGGAGAAGGGTAAAACCATCACT
>NW_014555192.1:0-324 GCF_001313825.1 Dinoponera quadriceps | reverse complement strand
TAAACCATCGATAAACTGTTGTTCTCGAAGGAGCAGATGTGGGATAACATTTCTTCAACCATTTCATTGAATGTTCAGGAGTTTTTCCCATCAAAAAACTATGTTTGATCAATACGCGATATTCCAGTTTTTCCATTTTTTTTACGAAGGTGAAGGTAACGACACTTAAACGACTGTAGCTTGTAAACGAATGAACGAAATATAATGAAACTTCACACATAAACTAGTGACAGATGAACCTCTCGAAATAAATCATGTTCATTTTCTAATGGCAACACCTACTGAAAAATCCCGGGACTTTTCAGCCCATGTAGTATATATATA
>NW_014555191.1:0-794 GCF_001313825.1 Dinoponera quadriceps | reverse complement strand
AAACATTTTCGCCCAAATGTACACGGAACGAAATTTAAAATAATAACCTACTATAAACCATTGATATGGCTACTTAACGTCACCGACCCTGTATCACGATTAATCAGGTGGCGACTAAAGTTAGAAGAATATGATTAGAAAATCATACACAAGGCCGGACGAGCGAACGCCGACGCGCTTAGTAGAAATATTATACGACCTGTCTTAAAGATAGGCGCGCTGAAGGAGGTTTACTAAAAGACGATGAAAAGAAATATGTTAAGCAGAAATTCGCTGACGAAACAAGAAATCCTCGGTACTATACGAAGGAAGAAAAAAGGCAAATACTTTATGAATATCATAAAGCACCTCTAGGAGGGCATCAAGGCGTGCAATGGACAATAAACAGTATACGGCTAAATCACCAATGGACAAATATGACGGCCGATATAAAAAAATATATTAATAAATGTGAACTCTGCCAAAGAAACAAATTGTCTCAAAAAGCTAAAATGCTTCTAGTAATCACGGATACGCCGCGCAAACCATTTGAAAAATGCGCATTAGACGTAGTAGGGCCATTGAGTGTAACAAAAAATGGAAATAAATATATACTAACATATCAAGATAACTTAAATAAATTTAGTAAAGCGATACCTATACCAAATCAAGAAGCCTCAACCATCGCTAAAGAGTTTGTAGAGAAAATTATCTTGCAATACGAAGTTCCCGATAAAATATTAACGGATCAAGGAACAAATTTAAGCAAACTTTTAAGCAACGTGTTTAAAAACACTTGCAAATTATTAAGAATA
>NW_014555190.1:0-541 GCF_001313825.1 Dinoponera quadriceps | reverse complement strand
CAAACTCGCAAATTTTGCCCGAGGATTGATTTCTTTTAACTTTCCTCGTAGAACTATCGTATTTGGTCGAAAAATTCAAGCCGAAACGTGAATTTGCATTAGTTCAAGTTTTCTGATGTAGAATCAAAAGAATCGGTCGCCGCCTGAAATCTGCGAGTATGCCGCATGCAAATAACGTAATAAAGATGAATATTTCAATCACACAAGCCAGTTTGCATCCGTTCACGATTTAACGTATGAAACGCAAGATTCATTCGACAATTACGTTATTTCGTTTAGTACACCCAAACTCGCGAGTTTTATCAGCGGATGGATTTCTATTACCTTTTCTCATGGAACTAGCGTATTTATTCGAACAGATTCAAGTCGAAACGTGAATTTGCATTCGTTCACGTTTTCATATGTAGAATCGAAAGAAACGCTCGCCGGCTGAAATCTGCGAGCCTGCCGCATGGAAATAACGTAATAAAGCTGAATATTTCATTCGCACTCGCCAGCTTGCATCCGTTCACGATTTAACGTAAGGAAAGGCTAGATTCAA
>NW_014555189.1:48080-51661 GCF_001313825.1 Dinoponera quadriceps | reverse complement strand
ATTCAAATTCGTTGCTCACACGCCGTATTCTCCAGATTTGGCCCCCAGCAACTATTATCTGTTCCCAAATCTCAAGCGGTGGCTCCAGGGAAAGGGATTCACATCGAATGAGAAAGTCATTGCGGAATCCGAGGCGTATTTCGAAGGCTTGAACAATTCGTACTACAGAAAGAGCATCGAAATGTTGGAAAATCGCTATATCAAGTGTATCGCATTCGAAGGTAACTATGTTGAGGAATAAATATAACTTTGCCCAAAAAACGCTTGTTTTCATTAAAAATCTCGGGACTTTTCAGCCCATGTAGTATTTCTATATCTTTGCGGGAATCACCGCTGACTAATACGAGAAGATCATCCGCGTACAATAAGAATTTATCCCCTATTCTAGCTTCCAGAGCCCTTAGGAGTCCGTCAAACATGACGTTTCAACAATTTGGACCTAACACCGAGCCCTGCGGCCAACCTCTGGTGGCCTTCTTCGAGACAGTTATATTTCCGAAGGAGAGAGAGACCTTCCTATCACGGAAGTAGTCAACTAGCACTTTGAAGATGTTAAGAGAGCAGTCCCTATCCCTGAATCCTGATAATACAAGGGGCCACCAGACGTTGTCAAACGCGCCCGAGATGTCGAAGAGCAGCGCAATGACGTATCTCTGTTCAGAGACAAAGACCGCCTGTTGCAGCTTCAGGACAGCGTCCTCCGTCGACCTTCCGAGTGTGAAGTCGCACTGCCGATCAGAAATCTTCCTCGGCGAGAGTGACGTCTAGTTGAGTCGCTTCAGAAGAAGCTTCTCAAACAGTTTCCCTATTACAGAGAGGAGACAAATCGGGCTGTAAGATTTGGGGTCCTCCACGTCCTTGCCCTTGCTCTTCACGAAGACTCTGAGCGAGCCCTCCTTCCAGATCGAGGGGAAGACACCCCACTGAAGGCACCTATTGAAATGCCTAATGAACTGACCGGGGATTGCCTTGTAGGCGGCCTTCAGTACCGAGACCTCGATGAGATCCAAGCCTGGCGCCTTGTTGTTTGTCAGAGATTTGACTGCTGCTGCGATTTCTGCACCCGTGAAGAGGGTCATCGGCAGTGTCAGGCACATGGTGTGCGCTCTCTGACTTCGCGCTGCTGCAGCGTGTCCTCGTTCTCCCGGTCATCCGGCACGTGCACGTCGAGCAGATGAACATCGGTTTCCTCTAGGGTGACGGTCGAGGAGTTTTCGCGGAGAGTGCTCAGAACTTTGTAAACCCGGAGCTTATCGGCCTGATGTTTATAAACAAATCTCAAGGGCTTTGAGTTACCTTGCTCCGTGATAAATTTCCGCCAGCTCTCGAGTTTCGCCTTCCTCACCTCCTTGGTGTACTCCCGCAAAGAAGAACGGTAGACATGCACTTTGGCGAAGCAGGTAGGCTCAACATTTTCCTGCTGGTATGCCCGTCTGTCCCTATAAACGATTTCCTTTTTTATCATCAGATTTTTCGTTAACCACGGGATGGACTTTCTATATTGCAGTTTCCTTGTCATTACCTTCTCATAGGCGTCCATGAGGGAGCCCGCAAGAGCATCCGCGAACTTCACCACCTCCTCCGCAGACGTCAAACCGTGGACCTCAAGTCTCGATACGGACAGATCGACGAGGCTCTCAGCGAATTTTTTCCAATCGGCCCGATAGGTGTCGAACCGAACTTTCGCAGTATTATATTTTTCTTTTATTTATTTGCGTTTACGGTATTTTCTTTTTCGTTGTCGACACCGTGCTTTCGTGAACGTCCGCGGGACCCATAAAGGGACTCGTGACGCGAGTACGAAGTGTGCGAAGGTGCTACACCGCCGCGGCCAGTGCGTTCAGGACGACATAATCGATCGACCCCGGATATGGTGTGACGGTTATAATAAGTCGGCGAAATACTAAAACCCAAATTAGCTCTTAGGCGAAAAACCCGTTTTTTGATTTTGTGAAAAATAACATACTGACCCTTGCGTATCGCCCTCGAAAATCAACCTTGCGATCCGGCTGCAACTCAGCCCAAGTATTCTTTTATTAAGACAATTTATTCAATACCAGCGATACATTTTTTATTACGGTTAAAATAAATCATATTTTTGTTTTGTTGCATTCCTTACTACCGCCGTGCATATAACTTCTTCTCCTAGCGTCCAGTGATCGTACTGGCATCTTCGGAGGTATTAATAACACTGCAGGAACGGACCTTCTACTCCGTCCTTCCATTGCGTTAGAGCATCACCGTGGGGACTTGGCCAAGTCCAGCCTTGCGGGCTCGTAGGTTTGGTCGTTTTCCTTATGAAGACGTCCTGGCGACCGTGGGGACGAAGGTGACCGTGAAGATCATTCGGGGCACCCTAGAAAAGGGTAAGGTTCGATAAGAAAGATTGGATAAAGAGTTATGATCACCCGTACGTAAAAATATCCGGGACGAACAAAAAGTGACATTCAGTCACGTCCGCGTTCCTCCTCTGACTTTTGGCACCTTCATACTAGGGCTTTACCGCATAAGGGCAGTTCAACTGTCCGCGGTAGCGCGGTGATTTTCTCGATGAGGAGGAAGAGGCGTCTTTAACGTTGTACCGCTTAAAAACTACTTATGTGTTCGCGGTAATGCATTGTGCCTCTCAGGAAGGGTGGGAGGGGTAATTTTGTGGGTGCCGCGTGAGAACAGATTTCCTGTTCGCGGTTATGCTTGTGGGGTTGGAAGAAATGGGGAGATTTGGTTTTAACTGCGTGGGGATAGATTATCTGTTCGCGGTTATGAAGTGATATTCACAGGAAGGATGGAAGGTGTAAAGGTTTGAGATTACCGCGTGAGAACAGATTTTCTGTTCGCGGTAATGTTATGTTAATTAAGGAAGGAATCAAAGGGAAGGAGAGAGAGGTGGGAGAATCCGCCAGCAAGGCTCCAGCACTCCAGCTTGCTGTCTTAGCGGATTTAATACCGCTCGAACCGCTGGCGTGCCTTCAGCGCCTCGGCACCAAGCCGCCGGCAGATTGTCCCACGAGGGACCCGCTGAGTCTCCCCCTCCACCACTCGGGGGGAAGGTAGCGTAAGTCCAAGCCAGAGCCCCGTCAGCCGCCAGGAGGAGTGATTGTTGCGACCTCCTCCAACGTTTCCGACTCACACCACGAGGAGGTGGGGTTGGCGCGTGGGAGATGCTGAGAACCAACATCTCCCATCTGAGAGTCTTACAACAGTGCAATCGTTAACATGCTTTGCGCCTTCATCAGTAATATCATTATTTTTTAGTCTTACCGAAAAATGTGACCATCCGATCGTGTAACATCGCATATAGCCGATCTTGTGTTCTTATTAATAGATATACCGGTAAGCAGACTGACATCCAACATGTTGCGTGACAAATAATCTTTATATCTAACAATGTTCACTAGTTACCTTTTAAGGCTCAATCGTGGAGAACATAACCCCATTTGTCAAAGGCGGCTCCCGACACAAGTACGCCGCGTCGGAGACTTGTAACAACGCTGGGTTTAGTTCTCGATCTGGGTTTACATTCGACCCGCCATGATCCGTTAAAGCGCCCGTTCCGCAAGTCAGACCTGTTAATCCCCCCA
>NW_014555189.1:44644-48074 GCF_001313825.1 Dinoponera quadriceps | reverse complement strand
CCCCCCCCCCGCTATACGAGCTTACACTAAAGCTAATTAGTCGTTGAAGAAAGAAAAGAACATGAGGGTAGAAAACGAATTGATCTTCCTGGTTTTCCCTTTATACGAGGGGTGATCAAAAAATAACGAGACTTTAAATTTCCCGGGCTGTATTCATCCGATTGGCAAAATTTTTTTTTTCTTAGGTGGCTGCACTTGCATGGATATTGTATGTGCATTGGCAGCCATATTGAATGTTTATTCTGCCATCAGCTGTCAGTGAAGTTATACATGTTTTAATGTGCTCTTCAATTTTTCACTTACGGAAAAAATGGAGCAAAGAATTTGTATCAAATTATGAATTCTTACCTAAAAGTCAAACGGTTAATAAAATATATTACTTAGGAGTTTTACGTCGTTTGCGTGAAGCAATTCAACAAAAACGACCAATTTTGTGGCAAAATCAGTCATGGCGACTGCACCATGATAATGCATCTGCTCCTGCCTCAATGCTTGTTCGTGAGTTTTTGGCCAAGCACAACACCGTATTGATGCCACAACCATCGTGTTCACCGGATATGGCCCCCTGTGACTTCTTTCTATTCCCAAAACTGAAGAAACCCATGAAAGGAAGACGTTTTGACAACATTGATGACATAAGCAGAATCGGTGAAGCAGCTGAAAGCCATACCAACAAGTGAATTTCAAAAGTGCTTTCAAAATTGGAAAAAGCGTTGGCATAAGTGCATTATATCCGAGGGGGACTACTTTGAAGGGGACAACATTCATATTGACGAATAAATAAATATTATTAAAAAAAAACAAAAAGTCTCATTATTTTTTGATCACCCTTCGTATTTCTTTCTTTATTTATGCTCCTTAATTACATTTAGATTTTATTTTATATTTCCAAACTCTCGCTCATTTTAAATTATATTTTTTTCTCTTCTCCGTATAATTTGATAAACCTAGATAGTAGATGTCCAACGGTCATCCTTGTCCCCTTCCCCTTTAATCAGAAAGCGGTCGCCGAATTCGGTTGCCTTTCTTAAGCACCGTCGAAATGCCGTCAAGGACATTTCAATCGCGCTACGGAATGCATGAGCTACAAGAAAGCACATTCCAAAATACGGACTTAGAACGGTACGTGTCTGTCCGATTGTTATTAAGTCATCTCTCGTGAGAGACCAATATGCAGATTATAAAAAATTAAAGCCGAACTTTCAGACCGGCTCTATTATTTACGACACCACATCCATCGTGTATTTCGCATAACGCACGCTTTCGTGTTATTGCGACCGACTCAAAGCAATCCCGCGAAATCACACGGAAAGACCAAGACAAATCAATAAATCCTGAAGGGGACACTGCCGGAACAGTCTAAGGATGAATGAGGGAAATATGATGGCCAACAATATAACGCTGGTCTACACAGGGCAGCGACAGAAAACCGACGGTGTGGACGAGTCTACAATGGTAGCCCAACTGACCTACCTTAATATCGAGCAGCAAATATCCGACCAAGGAGAGCTAATATTATAACGCGCAATATGCATCTTGCGATTCTAGTATAAGCTGAGCATAGTTTCTTATTGTTATAAGAATAATTGCGCCGTATATTAAATTTCGGTGAAAAGTAACATTCTTTGTGAACCTATTAGAAATACGAGGGTGGATTAAATATAAACCAGCCTTTTTAAATTGCGCGCCCGTCGGCGGCGTTAGGAGTCTCACATTTTGGACAGTGGAGGGGAGTCATGTGGAAGGCAGTAATAACGTTGGCGCGGCATGTTCTTCTTACTCTCAGCAGCAATCACGATGAGCGAGAAAGAGGTACACCCAGCAGTTGCACAACGTGTTATTATTAAGTTTTTCGTCAACGAAAATGTAAATGATGTTGAAATTCGGCACAGTTTACTCTCACAGTTCGGAGAAAGAACCCTTTCATGGGTTTGAATGAAACAGTGGTGTAACGAATTTAAGAAAGAACGAGAGCGTATTGAAAACATTGCCCATCAACGCCGTCCCCGCACCAGCATCACAGCACAGAACACCGAGGCTGTTCGAGATCTCATCGAAGGCGAACGGCACTTAACTGTTCTTGAAATCTCTCAGGAACGTTTGAGTTGCCTATCGGTTAAAAAGGCGCGGCATTCCGATCAGAAGTAGCACAACAAAAATTGGCCGATATGCACTGGGCTGTCCCAGAATATCTACCCTACAGCCTAGACCTGTCACCATACGACTTCCATATGTTTGAGCCACTCAAGGAAGCCCTTGATGGACAGCGTTTCATAACGAACGATGAGGTGCAGCAGTTCGTGTGCAATTGGTTTGATACACGTTCGCAAACTTTTTATGATCCCGGGATTAAAAAATTACCAGGCCGTTGGAGGAAGTATATAGATGAGATGGTAGACTATGTAGAAGAATTAGAAAAATATAAATTAGAATTGATTTTGAAAAATATATGGTTTTTTTGCGAAAGGCTCGTTTATATTAAATCCACCCTCGTAGATCGTGGCTACACAGTGAGCCAGCGGTTAGAACGATAAAATTAGCTTAGTCCAGTAGTCCAAATTTTCATCAGTTAGCGGATGACACATCGCGAACTATAAACGAGAACGTCTACCGCGTAGTATTATACTATTCTAATAATAGTTCACCCGAACTGGAATTGCTCGTACACGTAATAGCAGAACGAATTCACATCCAACAAAATTGAAGACAGCGTGCTACCGCCTTTCCCGCCGCCTGAAGCAGAAGACAACGCACGAGTTACAAGGCATGAGCACTTACCTTTTCACAGCTTCGTCAGCGATGTCTCTCATAGAGGAGATTTCTCATTAACGTCATTTGACAGTATCGTTTTTGATCCCGCTGAGGACAACTTTGAGATAGAAATGGTGAATCTATCCGTCAATATATTGGTAAATCGGAAAGTTCGGCCCAATTAGCGGCGAGTAGCTATAGTTAAAACTGTCGGTAACTCTAATGTCTAACCCAAGCTTAATTTTTTAATTTTACCATATGTCAATAAAATTCAGTATATAAAAGTATATACCAGGTGTATGCATAAGTTTTTTCCGGTTTTTTGGTAAAAAAAAACACGTAATTTTCAGGGGAAATTAATTTTTTTTTATTCAAAATATTGGCCATCGGCTTCTACACATTTCGCCCATCTTTCAGGTAATTTATGAATACCATGCCAGAAAAACTGCTTGTCTTTTGCGGCAAACCATTCGTCGAGCCATTTTCCAACTTCCTCGAAATTGCTGAAGTACTGCTCTGCGAGCGCGTGCCCCATTGATGCAAAGAGGTGATAGTCAGATGGCGCCAAGTCTGGGGAGTACGGCGGGTGCGGAAGGATGTTCCATCCAAGCGATTTCAAGATGTCTTTCACTGGTTTTGCTGTGTGAGACGGCGCATTGTCGTGTAACAAAATCACTTT
>NW_014555189.1:31126-41713 GCF_001313825.1 Dinoponera quadriceps | reverse complement strand
GATTTCGAATAACTTCCACGCAAAATTTACGTCTCCTCTCAACATCAAAGGACGCTGTACTAACGTACTTTGTGTTCAAAATGCTTGAAAATGTTTCTAACGACATCTATTAGTGTATTAGAGAAGTTAGAAATCGAATGGTAAGACATAATGCTGTACCCGACAAGCAGGTGTCGTATTTACCGCAGGTAGTCGTTTCGGAGCAGTCGGGAGGGGTCGAGAAAGAGCTCGAAATTTCAATGAAAACGATTTCTGGCAGATATAAAACCGTTTGTCTCTTATTCTAGAGGGTTCAAAGGATTTTTTAAGCCAATAAAAAAAGAATCGATTTTTTGAAATTTCTACTGTGGTGTAACCCCTTAAATAAGAAAAGCAATGCGTGCCGCAAATGTTCTTTTTTAGGCATAAAACTCGACATGATCACTGAACGATAAAACAAAGACGCTAGTTTTTGGCTGACTCAACTTGTGTGTGTTTGTAGTTTTAAATGTCAGACGAACAAAATGACGTATGTGTCAAATTAATACGCTGCGTACTTATCGCTGGCGCCATCTCTTAGTTAAACCGGAAAAAACTTATGCATACACCTGGTATAAAGGTATACGTTCGTGTTGCGGATCGAGTGAGACTCAACCGCCGGATTACGGTGCGCCAGGCGAGATAGTCTCGCGCGTGCCAAACTCTCGCCTCAGGAGCTAGTGACGCACGCCGCGGGACGTCGCGCCGCCTGTGTGATCTGCCCGCGAGCGAGTTCGCTGATGGATATATAGGAGTGCTGGTGAGACTGCTTTTGTTTTCCATAGCACTAGGATCGACGGAGCAGTGGTCGTACTCGTAGCGTGCAGTTTGGTTCTGTGTGTTTTGGGTATTGTCGTTCTTGGTAGTTAGATGATTGGCCTTTAGTGCCTAAGTGTCGGAACGGTATTCTACTCGTGGCCTTGAGCGCCACAGGTTCTTTCGGGCGGAGAACCAAAAAGATACATCTGCGTAGCGCCACGGTGTGGCTCGATAGTTCTTCGCGTATGAAAACTGCGAGATAGCCGTGTTGGGCGCGGCGGAGTGGTCGTGTTATCTAATCGCTGAGGTCATCTGAAGAGTAGGAATTCTTCGGCAACGTCCAGTGCGGATTACTGTTCGCTACGACTTGGTGTTATCTCGGCAGTGTTAGCTCGGCAACTCGTCTCTAAGCACAGGTAATCCCCCTGATATCTACCTTTGGGTTGAGGAGAGTCTCGGGGCGCCCGATAGCCGACGGCGGAGAAGCCTTCTTCGCGGGACACTGGAGTCAAGAGAGGAGAAGTTTGAATTAGTCCGACTTACATCGTCGGCCACATAAGTCTTTGAAGACCCCGTATCAGTCGCATCGGGTGACAACCGACCATTGTCGGCAACGTGAGTCAGGGAAGACCCGTGAGAATCGCATTGGGTGACAACCGAACATCGTCGGTATAGTGGTCGTGAAAGACCCAGGGTCGGTAGCATCGGGCGACAACCGACCTTCGTCGGCAATGTGGGTCACGGAAGACCCGAGTTAGTCGCATCGGGCGACAAGCAACCATCGTCGGAATAGTGGGTCGCGAAAGACTCAAGGTCAGTCGCATTGGGCGATAGCCGATATCCGTCAGCAACGTGGGTTGCTGACAGCCGGAGCGGTCCGCGAGGCGAGACCGCCATAAGGCAACGGCATGGGTTGGGTCATGCGGGAACGCATGTTGGGGAACGCGTTCGCCTAAGGCATCGCACATCGGCGGGTCGCTGGAGACACGATATACCGTATCGGAGCGTCGTGTGGCCTCCAGGCAAGATCAAGTCAACTCGAACCGACACTCACTCAGTGTCTGAGCAATTAGCTCTTACAATTGTACTGAGCATCGTGAACTTTCTAACTCGCGGAGCCAGATAGAACCACATCCAGTTTTTCCAGCTGGACCCGTTCGAATAAGATTCACAGTCCTTCGAGCCGGATCAGCAAGCGAACGATAACCGGCCCTTCGAGCAAAAGACGTGCTCGAACAGTTCGCATAAATACAATTGTTTCTTATTGCATCCAAAATGTCGAAATTTGCCCCAAATAATTATCATTTGTGCGAAATGTTACATGGGAAAAAAACTGGAGCTGAAACTTATCGAATGCCTGTAGAAATTTATGGTGATAGTGCTCTTTCCGATAAAACATGCAGACAATGGTTTCCACGCTTTGAAAGTGGTGATTTTGATTTGGAGAATAAAGAGCATTTTAGACGGCTAAAAACATTTGGAGACGAAGAATTGCAGGCATTGGTGGGTGAATACCCATGTCAAACACAAAATCAACTTGCAGAAACATTAAATTGTGTTCAATCTGTCATTTCCGATCGTTTGAAAGCCTTGGAAAAGGTCAACAAAGAAGGAAAATGGGTCCCATATGAAGTGAAACCAAGAGATATTGAAAGGTGAAAAACTTTCTGCGAAATTCTGCTGGCTAGAAAACAAAAAAGGGGTTTCTGCATTGTATTATTACTGGAGATAAAAAATGGATATATTTTGACAACCCAAACGCCAAGAAACCATTTGACCACGGTCAATTCTCAACATTAACACCAAAGCGGAATATCCACGGGAAGAAGGCAATGTTCTCTATTTCATGGGATCAGAAGGGTGTAGTGTGCTATTGAGCTATTGAAATCTGGATAAACAGTCACAGGACATCTCAACCGAGACCAAATTATCCGTTTGAGCCGAGCATTGCACAAGAAACTACTTGAATATGAAATGAGACAGCATAAAGTAATTTTGCTTGACGACAACGCTCACCCTCATGTCACAAAATTTGTCAAAGAAGCGTTAGAAATACTTCGCTGTAAAGTGCTAACTCATGCGGTTTATTTACCAGACTGTGCCCACTGTACACCGTTCTTATGGCGAATCACACAGGTCGTAATAACCCCACTACCCCCAAAAGGGTAGGAACATCATACTACCGCCAGGCGGCACCAGGGGCAACCCCCATCGCTGGCCCACCGGCCCACTGGCTCGACTATAAAGAGAACCCGACTTTCACAAGAGAGAGTCTTCGTCCGTCCAACACCGGAGTCAGACCGCTAGAAGATCTCCGAGGCCCGCCCGCAGGACCAGTCCGACTGCACGGGGGTAGCCCCAAAGAAGCTCTCTGGCTACCGGACTCCGGATCGAACGTCCACGACTTCGTTAGTGCACCGACCAACCACCCGGATCAACCTGACGTGGACGAACAGTCCTGTAGTCCGCGCAGCCGCTAGTCCTGTAACCCGGGGACCACCGTTTCTGCCTCCTACTCGACGTCCCCCCCCCCCTTCCCACTCCCATATGTATATAGACTCCGCCAAACGGCAGTCTAGGAATATAAGGACGTCCAAACATAACGTTGACTCTCTCTCTCTCTCTCTCTCTNTTCTCTCTCTCTCTCTCTCTCTCTCTCTCTCTCTCTCTCTCTCTCTCTCTTTCTCGCCATCAGAACGAATGTTATCTAATCGGGCTGGTAATTATTTTGCTACTTTACGACAGAGATCTTGCTGAGCAGGACTAATATCGCCCTGCACGAGGAAATCTTGAGCGCGGACGAAAGCGGAAATCTTACCACGAGCAGGTACTTGTTCGTGATCTTGTTACGGTTTCCGGTTGGCGATTTCTCATCAAACGACCCGTGACAATATCTCAAATGGTGGTCAAGCAATCTATGAATATAATATAATTTAGTTCGATTGACTGAAGCGAAAGCTAACTGGATTTAATTTCCGAAAATGAGACTGCGACCAAAGTCGACGAAACGAGGCGAGAAACTGCTTTTGTCGACGACCAGTTAAACTTGAAAATTCTCGAAAGGCGCCAACAAGATACTAGTTGATTGACTGAAAATGATCAATTCGACATTATTTCCTTGAAATCATTACATGATAAAAGTAATTAACTGTTTGAGTGTTATGTTACATATATACAAAGTATTCATATATACATATGTGTTACATATATACAAGGTTCCCTTTTTTTAATGCTCTCGTGCGAAGGTAATATGAGTTACACTGAGTAGAAAAGTCATGTGCTATTTTGCAAAATTTGCAATAAGTAACGAGGAATTAATTAATCTGTATAAGCTAATAAGTACACCGGAAGCGGTATGCTGAACGCGTAGGTGCTTGAATTAATTCTCGCTGTTAAACAATAGAGGTCAGAAATTGTACTACTTCGACATGGCTGAAAGTGTCTGTTGATATATATGAAAGTACTACCAATAGGTTTTAATAAATAGTATGTGACATTAGATCGTAGTGCAAACCATACAATTTTTTTATTGTGTTGAAAATATCGAATTTTGTAACAAAAAGAGCGTTTACAGAAAGAATTATTTTTTTGTTTCATCTCAAGAAATCTGCTGCTGAAAACTATCGTTTGCTAGTGGAGGCTTATGGGGAGCTCTACCTGAAACAACTCGGAGAGATTGGTCTAGACGATTCAAAGACAACGATTTTGACGTGAATGGCAAGGAGCACCCTAGTATGTCAAAAAAGATTAATGATGGAGAATTGGAGGTATTGCTCGAAGAAGATTCATGTAAGACGCTCAAAAAGTTGTCGAAAACACTAAATGTCGATATGTCAACTGTTAGCAAACGTTTGAAAGCAATGGGAAACTAATCCAGAAGCTAGGAAACTGAGTCCCACATGAATTGAGAAAGAAAGACATTGCGGAACATTTAATCAATTGTGAATTGCCGCTTCAAAGACAAAAACGGAAATCGCTTTTGCATCGAATTGTGGCGCGATAAGAAATGGATTCTTTACGACAATCCTAAACGCAAGAAATCATGGATGCGTTCCGGCGAACCATCAACATCAACACCAAAACAAGATATACAATGAAAGAAAGTCATGTTGTGCATTTGGAGAGATCAAGTCGGTGCAGTGTATTATGAGCTGCTGCAACCGAGACAAACCATCAGTGCTAAACGCTATCAACGACAATTATTCAATTTGAATAGAACACCCGAAGAATAACGTCCGCAATACGCCAAGAGACATCACATAATTAAACTTCTCTTTGACAATGCTGCAACCACATGTTGCAATATTAGTGATGAAAATCTTGGAAATCTTGGATCACTTGGATTAAATGTCTTACCCCACCCGTTCTGTTCACCAGATGTTATTCCTTCAGATTACTATTTGTTTCGGTCGATGCAGCATGGTATTTCTGAACAGCACATCAGTTCTTTCGAAAATATCAAGAAATGGCTCGATGATTGCATTGCTTCGAAAAAACCTGAATTATTCTACCGCGGAATTTATGTGTTACCCGAAAAGTGGCAAAAAGTTGTAGCTTCCAAAGATGATACTTTGAATAAGATATAATGTACCGTTCTTTGGAAATAAATATGAGTTTTTGTAGCAAAAAAGGACGAGAATTATGTCAAGTACTTAATATTTCACTAATAAAATATAGATAAGTCTCATACAAAGTTCCTAAATATAACAGGTGCAAGGTTTGCCTAAGAATTTTTATCTAACGGAAGATAAAACCAATGATAGGAGCACATCCGTAAGTATGATTTGATTTTATATTATTAAAAGTTGAATAAAAATGTTTTTTCACAAACCAATTGACATTGTACGGACTTATCAACTGTTACACCGATTATAACGGTAATTTTGTTCAAACAAATATAATACATTATGATAAGTCGAACCAATGTATAGAAAACGTTTATTGCAATATATTTGTAGGATTATTGAAAATATTATTTTCTTCAATTTCCTAAAAATGATCTGATTATGGATAGATCTGATATAGATTTATTATATTGATCAAAACATACAATCTGTACTTAATTTTTTCAGTTATTAACGATTCTGTTTTTTTCTGAAAATCATATCTTCTGCTTACAAGGTACCTAAAATTGTCTATTTAAATTGAAGCGGTTGGACCAAAATCGAAATCTGTTTTTGCCGTTTAGTTAGCATAGTTGTATATTTATGCGGAGTTTTAGTGCAGTGTATCATATTTTTTTTGCGACAGCTATTTATATTAGTCAACTTTTAGTACTTATAATGACAATTTTTACATTGTTAAAAAGTCTAGAACAAAAAATTTGCCCCAAATTTTGTGTTTCGAGCGAATTTCTTATATTGTAGTGCAAAAATGGGCGGATTTGTGGAAAGCCAATTCATGGATTTTGCACCACGATATTTACCATTTTACATCTATTTTATATCGATTTTTGGCAAAAAATTCAATAAATATCATTCTTCAATCACCGTATTCGCTAGACTTGGTTCTCTGTAACGTTTTTCTGTTCGCAAAACTCAAATTATTATTTCGTGGAAAACGTTTTGAATCGACAGAGGCTGTAAAAGAAAATTCGCTGAAAGAGCTGAAGGCCATATCCTCATCGGCTTACAACAAGTATTTTGAAGAATGAACAAAGCGTTAGTATATGTATACGAGGTTTGGCTATTAAATAACGAGACTGCTTATGAAAAAGAGTTTTATTTTAAAAATTATTCTACAATCGAATGCTCCCCTTCAGTGTGCTCTCTTCCCCTCGCCACACACCGTTCCATTCGTTTTTTCCATTGGTCAAAGCAATGCTGGAAGTCTTTTTTTGTAAGTGTATTTAGGAGCTCCGCCGATTTTCGCTTCACTTCTTCCATCGATTCGAACTGGGTTCCTTTTAAGACAGACTTGATCTTTGGAAACAGGAAAAAGTCACGGGGTGCTAAATCAGGCGAGTACGGTGCGTGTTCGAGCACTGGAGTGCCTTTAGCGGCTAAATAACGCTTCACAGACTGCGCGTTATGGGCAGGTACATTGTCCTGGTGCAAGATCCACGTCTTGTTTTTCCACAACTCCGGCCGTTTCTTACGAACTCGCTCTCGCAGTGTTGCCAAAACTTTCAAATAGTAAGTTTGGTTTACAGTTTGACCCTCTGGAACCCATTCAGTTATCACGATGCCGTTGATGTCGAAAAAAACGATTAGCATGGCTTTAAATTTTAATTTCGACATCCTTGCTTTTTTCATTCTTGGAGTGCAGGAGTTTTCCAGTGCATGGATTGCCGCTTAGTTTCAACATCGTTTCAACAAGTTATAGCATTCAGTCGGAGTTTTTTTTAATTTAACGAGAAATTTCACATTGATCCGTTGCTCGTGTTTTTTGTCACACATTGTTATCGGTACGAGAAAAAAATACGTTTGTCTCTAACCTCTATAGAAAAAAATACTACTATAGAGACAAAAACGAGTTTTCGTACTGGAACAGTAGACACTTCCACCTATCTAACGCTGCATTTGTCCCCCCCCCCCCCNCCCCCGCCCCTTCTCCTCTTTGACGACTTCTGCGCGCGCAGTCTCGTTATTTAATAGCCATACTTCATATTGTAAAGAATGGGTATTATTTCGAAGGAAAAAAAATAAATTATATCTATTAAGTATCAATTTGGGTGTTTTATTTAACAATTCCGAGTACTTTTTGAGCAGAAGGTATATGTCTCCGTTTTCCATGCATCTCGTTCATAAGGTTTGCGTGAAATGTATCTTGTTAAAGTTGTTACGTGTAGCTGTTGTGATTTTCGTCAATAGGATTTGGAAAGGTGCTATTACTTTTATATGCTGTATCCCTACTATCCGACTAATAGCGGAGCATTTGCATTGTTCCCAGGAGTCGTACTTTTGATGACAAATATTTGTCATTTTGGGGACTTTTTTCCGCTCCTGAAGTATATAATATCGGTGGGACATTAGTAGCGACGTATTATGCGTATGGATGATGAAATGCTATATTTTGTGAGTTCAAATATAAGTTAAGCAGTTTTCATACTTGTTCATGTATCGTGATGTAGTTGAGATATTTTAAATAATGGTTTTACATATTAAAAAGGTCGTGGTATTAAAACTATACGAATGATGTGACATCTACGGATAGTGTAACCAAATTAATAATATGTATCATTACAAGTGCTGTTACAAGTGCTGTTAAATTTGTGGAATAAATTGCGTGGACCAAGACAATTCTTGAAGTTTTTGTTTTCATTATGGTTTTTCATTGAGGGAGAAAGGTAAGTGGAAACATTGATGTTGTTATTTGAATAAAACACACGACAGAAGTAATGAATTTAGATATGCAAAGTCAAAATGCTAACAGAAATGAATATACAAGTATATTACTTAATTATTCTCATTGCATTAATTTTCATTTAAATAATACTTGTTGAATTTTAGATAACGATTTGATTGTTAAATCCTTTTAAAACGTTTTGGATCTTAACGAGGAAATTATTCAAACGGCAAATCTTTTACAGAAATTTCTTTATATTTCAACCTTCTTTTGGAATAATATAATAACGTTACGTGCTTTATTTCTACCCTTTCTCATTTGACTATATAATATATGGCACATATGCAGAATCTGGAATTAATCAGTCAGTTTATAAACCTTGTCTGGCGAGTAGAACTGACACATAGCCGCCCGATGTTTTTATCAACTGAAATTTATAAAATAGTATATATTTTATATGATGTTTCTCGGAATGACAAAAATATATGTATAAATACATTAAATACTAATAATAACTTAGAATACAATATGACTGTCAACATATGTGATCTGTTTAAAAAGAAACTGAACATATTAAATAGCATTTCAAGGAGTCGGCAAAACGTACTTACGACCATGATGTATTATAGCAAGGACTTTATATTTTATATTATATTTGTTTGATTGAACGGATATTTAGTGCTTTTAGCCACTTTTTGCAAGTTAAAAATTAGAATTTCGAAGAGTAACGTGTTTATGTGACATTTCGTTTCATATTGGTAAAAGTTTTATGATGATTTTTCAAATGTTGCAATAGATTTATGGAAATGATTATTTGAATCGTACGTAATATCACGAGCTTTATTTGTTTGTGAATTTATGGCAAAATATGACACATATATCGTCTTCTAACTTCTCCACTCTTCAGAATTAGCTACAAGGGATATTTTCTTGTTCTCAAAGTTAAAATCTATCTTGAAAGGTCTCCTGTTTCAGACAGTAATGGAGAAGGGAAGAAATTCTATATATGTGTAATTTTGCGCCATCCCGCAAGATACATTTCAGGACATCTTTCAAGATGGGAAAAAACAATGGTAGTAATGGATTCAGCGTTGGTATTAACAATCGAGGAGACTGTTCTATAGAAAACAATTCTCATTAAATTATGTGTAAATAAAAATAAATAAAAGGAAGAAAAGTTCAGTTTCTTTTTAGACTGATTATATGTGGTGCGTGTATCTTGTATAAAAAAAAACCTGTATTCTTTCTTTTACATATTAAAAATTCTTAATTTAATTTTTAATCACGAAATCGTTTTTATCATAATTATTGCTTTATAATTTCTTACATTGCAAAACATTGACAATGTCATTGGAAATATTTTCCCCGCAGTAATATATAAAGGTTTGCTGGCTCGAATCATTATTAGAAGCAAAGTCTTTGCTTCCTCTGGTTTCAGTTTGTACCATTCATAATCGTACGCAGCATAATATATTCCTTCGCACTTCACAAATAACATCGAAACATGATTATTGGTTGTGTTATTTTTTAGTAAAACTGCCGAAATAGTATCTTCAAGTCTTGACTTTGACATATTTTATCTCAAAACCATCTTGAATAATCTCCAAAACGTAAGTATTCGCTTATTTTTTATTAAAAATAAAGAACAACAGAAGTTTTAAGTACATATTAGTTAATGTCAGTTCACAACATTTACAGAATAGGCTAAATTATTGGCTAGTCAATAAATAATTACAGTATTTCAATAAGTTTGTTATTATTACCTAATGATTTTGAGTACTTAAATTACAGAGAAACTAATGATATAATTGCAATTGAATGAGAATGAAGACAGCGATTATCATTAATATCTTATAGAGCTCTAGTGATGAAATACTGGTGAGAAATCTTTCTCAGGAATTAATTACATGTGTGAATCACTGTAGCCTATTAAATGAAACCTGTACTAGTCATTGAACCCAGTATTTCAGTACTGTCCCGAGGAGAACAGTACATGAAATCCAAGTCAAATCGACGTATATTATTAACGTGGAATTTATGTGGACAGACAAGTCGACAAGGTCTGAATAATGAAATTCGAATCTACGTAGAATCTACGTCAATTTTTCGATTGGATTTATGTTCATGATAATACGAATGCTTTCTGATATAAATAGTAACTGTTGGTCATTTTTTCTTTGTTAAGGAAGGGCTTGAGAACTTCTAACATGTACAGAGAAAAAAAATTACTTCATATTTTTGTGTCTTTCAGTGGTTTCGAACTCAAGCTGCGCCAATCATTCATACCTTTTCTCATTTCTATTCCTAGTCGTAGTCGTGTTGCCTGACTTCTACGATCGGAAAACTAGTAATGATTCCAATGGCTTTGACAATATATTTATTGGGTTGACAAATAAGTTCGTTCGGTTTTTTTGACTGGTATAAAATACAATTTATTTAATATACAAAATATATATTAATCAATAATGTATTGATCATTCTTTTCTATGACTTCTTGCCATCTTTTTACCAATTTCATAATCC
>NW_014555189.1:20029-29175 GCF_001313825.1 Dinoponera quadriceps | reverse complement strand
CCATACACATTACAAATCTTCTTATGAGCTTCCACAGCTCGTTTGCCTTTTTTGAAATAAAAAAGTAAAATATGGCGAAAATGGACGTTCTTTTCTTCCATATTTGCAACCGTGCAGTACGCACAATACTCTGGTATTAACCGGCATATGTTTACAAATAGGTTAGGTGGAACGTCGCTTTTCAGCTGCGCAAGCGCGTTGTGCGATAGCGCTGTGGAAAAGAGATAGCAGAACGAGTAAACCTACTCCGATTAAAAAACCGAACGCATTTATTTACCAACCCAATAAAACTTGTGCTTACATAATATAACTTTGTTTGCAGATAAAACATTGTAATGACAAATTTACTGACATTAAAAAGGACAGCAGTTAATACGCAGCGCATATTAATATAATGTATATTGGCGAACTAATGGCGTTATGATTGCTTTTGAATTTGTAACTAAACATTATTGTGTATTTTAGAATAAACATTATTGTGTATTTTAAAATAAACATTATTGTGTAGTTTAGAATAACGATATATTAATTAGAAACTACTTCCAGAATATGCTTATAACATACGATTATTGTTACATTATTAATGTTACATCTCGTGATACCAGCGACATCCGCCATGAATAAAAAAATCTCACAAATATGTCTCCCTTCACCCTCACTCTTTATTTCTCTTTACTTTCCATTCCCCTTTCTTATTTTCTATCCGCTACTTAATGTCAATCTATGTATTAATACAATCGGGTCTTTTGAGACCGTAAATTAACCACTTCAACCACACTTCCGGAAAGATTTTCTTAATATAAACAATATAACAATAGTTAATCTTACATATCTGAGATCTACTTACTTCTTTCTTGTTTCATTTTCATTTTTTCCCTTACTTACAACACACAAAATAAATCTTTTTTGGATCAGATTCAAGGTCTCGCACCTTATTGGCATGTGAACATTGAGTACCGCATGTAAACTGGATGCGAAGTCTGGCATGTTGTGTTTAAAATTAAGCTCTTATCTAACTTCGCTGACAAAATTATACCTACAACTTTTTGTATTTTTTGTAAATATTACTATTCACACTTAATCCGACGAATCCTCTGTTTTCGAAATTTATTGTATCACTAATTATGTGAAATTTATATATAATTTAATTAGATTCAAAATCTTTCCATTCCGTGAAAACGGATGTAGGAGAACCTGGAGATATTTGATTTTTCAGGAGACGTGATTACCAGTGATTATTTCAACAATGAAAAGATTTAATTTTTTTCACGTTAGCAGCAGGATTCATTCTTGAATTGTAGGAAAGGTTAAATGTGTAACAGTACAATTTTGCACTATTCTCGTCGCGGTCCGATCGAACATCAGTCGTGGAGTTATCGGCTCTGTGCGCCATATTAATCTGTCAAACACGTAAGCGAGCCATGGACCATAAGGCAATATCGTACGCTGCTGTTGTGACGCATGCCATTGCTTAGCAACGGCGCGCCGCACGAAACTTGATTATAAACGCCCCTCCGGTAGACTAATACCGATTTGCATCGACAGTTCATCGCCGCACTCGCGACAAAGAGTTCCGGTTTCTTAGGTTCTTTAGGCGATTTCAATGTCTCGACTCTTCGGTCGATGTTTGCTGAAGTGGTGCGTTTACCATCTCAGGTGTGAATTCGCAGCGGCATCATATATACCGATTCATCTCCCAACTGGTATACAAACGAGATGATGTGTTCGCAATTACCGGTTTCTCCACTTAACCTGGGCAGTGAATTCGCCGTCAAACGTTCTCGGTCCTCGTTTCTGACACCAAAATACTAATACCGATCATCAATGATATATGGTAAGTTCGAGGCAAGTGTTCGCCACCTTAGCCGAGGGTTCTCGATTTCGCTTACGCACATTGCCGCTTACAGTTCGCGAGACTTGGGGTGGTACGTCCTCGCTGAATATGTTCGGCCTTGCTACCGTTACCTGCGGTAAAAAGCAATTGCGCAGTACCGCACGCGCTGTCAAACTTGGCAATTTAAAGATTAGCGACTAAAGCGAAGCGTTGAAATATAAACATCGCCAACATAAGAAATATCACTCATCACCTGCGTAAGATTAAGCATACCCAAACGATTGTAAACACCGCTTCGACAACACCATTCACTGTATACAACTAAACACAGTGACCGAAATGAAGCCGTAAGTACTACCGACAGGAAAAGACATGCATGATAAAACCGCGACATTTAGCTAACGCATATATTGCGACTATGTTGCACTGAATAGATTACCGCGCGAAGCGTACTGACTTACTGCTTTGTAAATACTGCATTATTCGTAATCTGTAAAATCCTCAAACTTATAAGATTGCTTCAATTGATTCGCCGCGTTTATACATAATTTAATTATTGATTCTTCTCTTCTTTATTTGATTTGAATTTATTTTATTTTATTTTTATAGCAACATCAAGGAACGAATAA
Source organism: Dinoponera quadriceps (assembly GCF_001313825.1). Lineage (NCBI taxonomy): Eukaryota > Metazoa > Arthropoda > Insecta > Hymenoptera > Formicidae > Dinoponera > Dinoponera quadriceps. Next base: position 26,712 of record NW_014555189.1, on the reverse strand, counting down.
ACCTTTTCATTGTTAACACATTAAATGCCAAGCTCACTTTGTTTACCTATTCGTTTACGCCGCCAGATATCGTCAACTTGAGCGATAGGCAAGGTCACAATACGATTACACCCAGCGCTTGATGTGTCTTTGGAGAAGCATTGCACTGTTTAGCAATTTAGTTGTATTTTGTTTTTCGTACACAACAGGAAGAAGGAATTTTTGTAGTAGCCTAATATTAACAAAATGTGAGCGCAAGATGTGTATGAAAATGATTTGAGTGAATTCCATTTTGGATTGGCAAAAAAACATGCTCGAATTTTAATATTTTCATGATAAATGGATGATTATTCAATTAATAGCTTATCGTTATGTTGCATAAAAAACTTTGTATATACTTTAATAAAGATAATAGAAACACTAATAATGGTACTTATACAATAAACAACAATGTTAATGCAGAATGGATTGATCCGAAAGGGTATAAGCCGATAATTATGCCTTTCACAAGTGCATGGTTTTAAAATTGAAAATGTGAGTGTACATGTGTTATGGGCAACAGTTGAAGATAGTTATAAAATTTTTGTGATTGATGAATTGTTCGAGGACATCGCTAAACAAATTAACATATATACTTTGCAGGAGTTACCTAGAAAAAGATCGAAGCATGTGCGTACGTAGAATTTGACAAATAAAAATGAAATATTTTTCGGTTTGATACTATGGATTGAATTAGTAAAACTTCTTTGCATTTATATTGGTCAAATGATTTTATATACAAACTTTTCCAAAGAAATGTCCAGAAACAGATTTCAATTAATATAATTAATGTTTTACTTTTCAAGCAATGAAGAGGTAAATGTATTCAATCGTTTGAATAAAATACAACCACTCATAGACACAATTGAAATAAATTTTTAAAGATATTATAATCCGCCTAAAGATGTACAGGGTCCGCCACTAAAATGCGGACAAAGTTAAATTTGAATTTTCCGTCTCATTTGACTTTGGCAGTAGGTCATCGTTGACGTTCGGGCAAGTCAAATGTTTGTAATAAGCGTGCATAACTTCAAAATGTCCGAGCAGATATAATCGAGTACGGAATATAACCGAAAAGTGGTGATAATCGAAAGCCTTTGCGCTGGGCTTTCACAGACTGAAATTTTTCGGTTCTTCGGGTACCCGAGATCGACCGTATATGATGTCACGGCTAAATATAATAACTAGGACGAAGTTTTCGGTCTAGTTATTATATTTTTTGTTTATGTCTCAGACGTCGTCTTCAGTGATGGCTACGTCATGCAGCCACATTTTTTTAAATGAAAGAAACCGTTACAAAAAATAAGTTTTTTTCATATTTTGACGAGGGTAGTGAAGTCTTGTATAGATACCGTGACCGTCGGGGAGCCGTATGTCTTCCAGTAGAACCGCGTACTGGCGCACATAAGTCACTAAGTTCAAAACTGGCTGTCAAATAACGTGGACATGTTTTGGTCCAAGGAATTCTAGTCTCCAAAAGATCCAGATTTGAATCCGTTGAATGACTACGTGTGAAGCGTCATTGAACAAGTGACTAACAAGTCGAAACATCCCAACGTGACATCTCTCTAGGCCGCTTTCGAGGCGACATTCTCTTGTAACCGTTCAATAATGCTGGTTCCGACGGTGGTCCATAATTGCTAATGTATTACAGTGGGTCAAAAAAGTATTTGTACACTTAGTTCTTTTGCAATAACTTCTTACAAAAAAGTGACAAAAAACAATTTCGATTAATTGTCTACTATATACAAAAATAATGGGTAAATAAAAAATTTGTAATAGTACGTAACTGAAAAATAATACAAGAAGTACAAGAATTTGGGCAAGTATGGACAAATATACGTTATAGAGAGCGTGCCAGCGCTTCAGGACTAAGATCGAAGCAGTCATCAAAGCAAAACGGGGGTTATATAGAGAAATTTTATTCTAAAAGGATACCACTAGTAATGTACAACAAGTTTTTTTGTAATTTTTACGTTTTAACAAATAGAATTTTGTTTAAACAAATTGTTCATTTAGTCCGGATTTTGATAGCGGACTCTCTGTATGCATTGACGAATCTATGATACTATTTCAGGGACGAATAATATTTAGACATTATCTGGAACAAAAGAGACACAAGTATAATATCAAAATATTCAAGTTATGCTGTTTCCATTAGGTAGTATTCTGCCAGCGCTGATTGTGTCATATTTGAGTTTGACTGCCGATTAGTGTTCTCTTAAATGTGTGCTGACTATCCTACCGATTTCATTTATGTAAACTTTGTCATTGAAACACGCGATTTTGTAAATTTCTAGTCTAGGGGGAAGATGTTTTGTCTTTTGAGTTGTTGAAGACCTGTCCTTTTTCCTGCGGTGATTTTTCTATTGTGTTTATTCAGGACTCTGCCGATCTTTTTTATGACCTCTTGTATATATAACAACCGAGTTTCTATATCGATTGTTCCTTGTGTTAATGCCCGTGGACATTACTCGTCGAATGCCGGATTTGGTGATAGGAGCATGGACTTGTGTGTAACAGAACAAATAACAAAATACTGTATTTATTGCGTTGTGCGAATATGTATGATTATGATCTGTCGGCGGTAATAACCGTTCAATAATGCTGGTTCCGACGGTGGTCCATAATTGCTAATGTATTACAGTGGGTCAAAAAAGTATTTGTACACTTAGTTCTTTTGCAATAACTTCTTACAAAAAAGTGACAAAAAACAATTTCAATTAATTGTCTACTATATACAAAAATAATGGGTAAATAAAAAATTTGTAATAGTATGTAACTGAAAAATAATACAAGAAGTACAAGAATTTGGAAGCCAAAAAAAGTATTTGTATATTTATAATTCTACTGCTGCATCTTGAAAGTACGTACTCATCGACGCGACACTGACCAAAACGTAAAGGTTTGTTAGTAGCCATAGTAGCTTTGATCTGATCTCTGACGTAGTATGTCTTCGAACTCCATACAGAAGCCATGACAGCGAAGAAAAGTGAAATATCTGTATTCATGTGAGATCGTATCATTTTTTTCGAAAATGCGGGGAGAATTTTAGAAAAATTGGTTAAAAACTAAATTTAAATTGTTCAACAGTGCAATACATTGTTAAGAAGTATGAGAAAGCAAAAACTACAGACAATAAGCCATGAACCGAACGACCAAGGATAACGGTTAGAAAGCGTCGGAGTATAATTAAAGAAAATATTTAAAATTCATTTTTAAGTCCTCGAACGCACGAGCGTAGCATGGCAGACAGCGCACTGGTCTATTATATACTAGTGGTGCTAGGTTCGATCCCGGTAAAAACCAAAAATATTTACGCTCGTATCTCCTCTCGGAAGGTAGTGACAAACCACTGAGAGTATCTTTACCAAGGGCATCTAAATAATATGCCGTTCGGAACCGACGTTAAATTGTAGGTATCATATGCCTGTGTACAAACAGAGTGCGCTCATCTACGCCTGCACAGGTATGGTAATATTAGATGAAAATGTCCTCGAATTTTATGTAATAACATTGCGTCATCAAGAAAGATTTTGTGCCTTCAAATAGTATGAAATATTTTGCACTCTGCTAAAATATATGGCAGAACTGCAAGAAAAAAAACATTTATAAATAACACGAATAGAAAAAAACGTCTAAGTTTCGCTAAAACCTATATAAATAAACCCATCGTATTTTAGAAACGTGATATCTCCGTAAATGAAAATAAATTTAACATTTTTGACTCTGTAATAATGCATCCCCCCGGCGAACACCGCGACCGACCGACTATCCGTCGGCCCGTTAACGGCGCTTAGCGCCACCCAAAAGCCTCCACACGCGGCACGCACACGGCACACGCGCGAGCACACGTGACTAGCGCGTGTACCCGCGCTAGCAACAAACCGTTCTTATAAACAACGGCGTGCCAAAGAAGCGGCATATAAACCCGCTCCGCCGTGGAAAAGGTGCCGATTCCATCGGAGTTAGCCGCATCGAGAGATCGCAGGCTACTCCGAGTCCCGATCCCCAGGTCGAGGAACCGCGACGATGTGTGCGCCGTCACAACTGTGCGTACGCAGCCGCACTCGACATCCTTCCTTTCCGGCAAGATCGAGGTCGTGTTTACGCTGTCTCTCCCATGAAAATCACGGGCGCCGAACTCCAAAATACCTATACGGAATGGTGAGTTCGCCGGGAGTTCCCGGTCTTGTCGCTCATGGCGGACCTGGGGATAGGAACGAGTGGTGTGTTCGCCGTCTCCGTCGAGAGTTCTCGACCTCGCCCGCTCCACTCCGGCTATCGGGCATTGCGCCTCAAGGGCAGGCGAATGCCCCAAACTTCCGCGCCGTAATCCGCGCCGCACAACGAACAGACGAAGCGCGTCTGTGCGAACTCCGAACCGCACCTCACCGGAGGTGTCACCGAAGCATCGACCGCCGCGATCAATACCGTACCGTCTCCGGCTGCACGTCAGCTAGGCCCGCCCGGCCAAGTCCACCGATACCGTATCAGGGCGCGATACCGCGTGCCCTCCGCTCTGGGGCTCGACCGACGCGAGCACTCCGCGTGCAGCCAACTACCGCGTACCAAATTACCGCAAAGCGCGAATGCATCCTGTAGTATACACGTCGATGCAAAATCCGCGAGACTTTAAAGCGTCGTAACAACACGCGAACCGTACTGATCAACATGCCGGATCTATAATACCGCGTCCGCTCTTCGCCGTCACTGCGAGCATAATGTACCGAGCGTCGTGTGTCTTTACAAGAGACACTTGTTATTCCGCAAATCACGATACACCGAACACCGACTAAGACCGTCAAAACACAATACCACGGAACGCGGAACAATGTGTTTAGATCTATCGTCGTAATGTTGTTATCCAAGTAGATAGATTTAAAGCACGGCCCGATGTCACGAAAACTCTACCGAGCTACGTGGATTAAATAGCCGACATCCGCATCTTGACTCGCTCACTCACTTCCATACACACACACACACCCACACACACCAAAGCACGCCTGGAGATCCGGCGAGCTACCTCGGGATCACAGCTCCAGCGCAAACGACCGAGCACGGTCAACTGTTACCGGACCACCACCCGTACCGATCTGAGGCTGCTCCAAACGACTAAACTCGATCGGCGGGGGTCACAACTCAGATAGGAAGAAATTTGTCTAGAGGAAACCCAGTACTGAATTTCAACAAAAAAATCTTAGATGAACTTTTAAGTACGAAAGAGGACATAATAATATGGGGCAGTATGACGTATATTGGTGTTGGAAACATTGCATTTATTGAAAGGACAATGAATGCCGAGAAATATATAGAGGTATTTTATAATTATTTACAAGGAAATGCAGTTAAATTAGGCCTGAATAAAAATGATTAGATACGACATAACAATGACCCAAAGGACACCGCTAAGAAAACGAGAGAATGGTTGCTGTGCAATGCTCCCAAACAATTGATTACATCATCACAGTCCCCGGACATTAATCCGATAGAAAATGTATGGCATTAGATATAGAAGTAAGGAAAAAAAAAATCAAACAAAACTGATCTACAACGAATGATTTTAGAAGGGTGGCCAAAAATATCAAAGGACAAAACACAGAAAATTTTTGATACCATCTTTTACACATAACATCACTTACAGCGTTCTCTTCATATACAGCACAAATCATTTCAGTAAAATTTATGCTAAAAAGATTATAAGCCATTATTGAAGCTAAAAGAATGCATACTAAATACATGTATTATAATTTAAAACTTAAATAATCATATGTTTTCTGCTATAATTGGAAGTGTACAAATATATTTTGGCTCTCAAGTTTTCATATTTCTTGTATTATTTTTGATTATGCATTATTAAAAATCTTTAATTTGCACATTTTCTCTGAACATAATAGACTACGAGGTCTGTATATTAAATAACGAGACTGCTTATGAAAAAGAGTTTTATTTAAAAAATTATTCTACAATCGAATGTTCCCCTTCAATGTACTCCCCTCCCCTCGCCACACACCGTTCCATTCTTTTTTTCCATTGGTCAAAGCAATGCTGGAAGTCTTCTTTTGTAAGTGTATTTAGGAGCTCCGCCGATTTTCGCTTCATCTCTTCCATCGACTCGAACCGAGTTCCTTTTAAGACAGACTTGATCTTTAGAAACAGGAAAAAGTCACAGGGTTCTAAATCAGGCGAGTACGGCGCGTGTTCGAGCACCGGAGTGCCTCTAGCGGCTAAATAACGTTTCGCAGACAGCGCGTTATGGGCAGGTGCATTGTCCTGGTGCAAGATCCACGACTTGTTTTTCCACAACAGTTTCTTTATCGGCATTTACAGTCTCAGCAATCATCCTAATGCTCATACGACGATCTCCGCGCACAATTTCATTGATTTTGGTCACTGTTTGCGGAGTTGAAAACAGAGACGGGTCGACCTGGACGTTGGTCATCTTCGGTCTTCTCTCTTGGCCTTCAGAAAACCGTTTATACTATTCAAAAACACGCGCATGAGATAGAGGATTTTCACCATAGGCCTCTTTCAACAAGTTATAGCACTCAGTAGGAGTTTTTTTTATTTAACGAGAAATTTCACATTGATCCGTTGCTCGTGTTTTTCGTCACACATTGTTATCGGCACGAGAAAAAAACACGTTCGTTTCTAACCTCTATAGA
>NW_014555189.1:13448-19950 GCF_001313825.1 Dinoponera quadriceps | reverse complement strand
CCCCCCCCCCCGGCCCTTCTCCTCTTTGACGACTTCTGCGTGCGCAGTCTCGTTATTTAATAGCCAGACCTCGTATGTTTGACTTGTTTTATTTACTGTTACGAGAGTATGGGAAACTTCTGAAAGGGTTTAAATGGTATCACTTACGTGTGTTGGCATTACACCAACAATATTTTTGGTTAATAATTTTCATATTTTGGATACGCGACTAGGGACATTTTTACAATTGTAAAAATGTTTCCTTTACTATATAATAAACGCTAAGTTTTATATATTTATTTATGTGTAGCCAATTTTCTACAGCGTGTGTAAAAATAAAATATGAATTTTGTAGTGAAGTATGCTACTGATTCTATTAAGTGAGCGATTATTTCCTCCATGTTAATTGATGAGGTAAGCGTCCTTCATCAATATAATTTATATAAGTTTGAATATTATTTTGATCGTGTAATAATCCTTCAATTATGGTATTCATAATGGTAAAATGTTTGTTTCCAATGATTTGTTCCCAAGTAAATAATTTGTTATTAGCGAAATGTAATTGTATAAAATTTTCCGTAGTTTTTCCTAATTTGTTATAATTAGCATTTAATGTTTGCTCTAAGTCGTCCAGGTTATCTATAGTTCAGTTTAGTACTTTTAATTGGTTCGTAACTGCGTGTTTTAATGTTTGTTGATTACTTTCTAACAGTAGTAATTGTTCAATTATTATTTTTTCGTCGTTCGCGTCCATAACTCCAAATATAGTTTTAGCTACGGTTCCTACTCCGTCTATCAATCCGCGTCGCTTGTTGTTTTTGCGTTTGTAGATTCCGTTAATATTGTCTGATTGTTTATGTGCATGATTTATGTTTCGTTCGGCCAATACAATTAAGCTTTCGCAAGTGCTTTTTGTTAAAGAATGTAGATGTCGTTGACGGCACAGGTTCTTTATTAGTTCTATATGAGTGGCTAGTTCGCATTGTTTTTGTTATTGTCAATTATCAATATCTAATTTAATTACTGTTTTCCAAGTTGCCGTTGCTCGGTGTAAATAACCGATATGATCGTAATAAAGACCTGGAGTATGTACGAATTCTTGAAGATGATGTTGTTGATATGGTGGTGACTCCTGCAGTTTATTTGTGGCGAGCTGAACACTCGAGTATATGAGTATCCAGTAACAAGATTTATATTCGCTAGCATCGGGAAGTAATTTGCTATTCGTTGAATATACTTTTAAATTATATTAGAAAATTTATTATGATTATTATTGTTATTATTATTATTTCGCTTGAGGCAAGTACGAGGGCAGTTCAATAAGTACCCGTATTAGAAATGAAGACACCATTTTTTCAAAAAATTTTTTTTTATTTATCAACATAGTCCCCTTTTAGAAAGATACACTTTTCCCAACGTTCCTGCCATTTTTTTAACCCCTCCAAAAAATAGGATTTGTCGAACTCTCGTCTTCGTCTTCTTTGGAGCAGATTCACCGGGAGAAACTCATTGTTTTGATTGTTGCTTAGTTTCTGGTTTGTAATGATGAATCCAGGTTTCATCAACGGTGACAACTCGACACAAAAACTCCTTCGGACCTCGCTTAAATTGCTCCAAACACTGCTTCGAAGTTAACAGCCGCATCCGCTTGTTGTCCACCGTAAGCAATCGCGGCACCCATCGGGCCGACAATTTTTTCATCGCCAACTTATCATGTAAAATATTAATTGCCGTTCCGGTCGACACACCTACGGCCTTTGCTACTTCGCGCACTTTCGTTCGTCGATCAGCGAGAATCATGTCGTGGACTTTTTGAATGATTTCCTCGGTAACCACGTCTGCCGGGCGTCCTGGTCGCTCCTCATCAAAAACGGATGTTCGCCCACGTTTAAATTCGTTGAACCAATATCTAACTGTGGTCATAGATGGCGAAGTGTCCCCATAAACAGCATCCAACTTTGCTTTTATCTCCTCGCATTTTTTCCCATCCAAAATCAAAAAGCGAATTACCGAACGATACTGCTCTTTTTCCATCTTAGCGAAAATCACGAAACACGTCTTACTCAAATGGCTGCCAGATCTAAACTAACCTATCAAACAGTCTGCAATTTGTTTTGCCGTCGTTTGATAGATGACAGCACACGATGATAACACCAACTTCCCTCAGGAACGCCCTCTGTCGTCTAACACGGGTACTTATTGAACCGCCCTCGTATATTACTGCATTAGAACTAGTTTTAGTCTGTTGGCGTGCGTTCTTAGCGTAGTTCATCCTTGTTTAACCCTTTGCACTCGAGGGTTCCGGAGCGGAGCCATTTAAAATTTGTCTTCAAACTTAAAAAAAATTATTAACAACTATTAACAAATTAACAAAATTAAGAAAACAATAATATACAACAATGACTTTTCTTTTAATACGCATATCATTTAGTTATATGTGAATATGATCTTTCCACTGAAATTGCTTCAAGTTGCTGGTAATATGAATGAAAAAAAACTTCGAGTGCAAAGGGTTAATAATATAGTTAGCATTATCGTGGACTTCGAGTATCGCGTAAGGTCTTGTCCAAAAAGCATCTAATTCTCTTGATATCTCCCGGCAGACGGTTTCATCATATAGCAAAACCTAATCTTCCCTTCGGTAAGTGAGGGTTTTGGTCCTTTTATCACAGTATTGTTTGTATATTATTTTATCTTTTTTTAACTTTTCCTTCGCTTTCTGATTGGTCGCGCGTATCCGTCCTTTGGTAGTTGCATTAACGCTGAAGGCAAGTTCGTTTTACGTCCTTATACGAGCTTGAACGGGTTATATCCCGTACTCCTGTGCGGTGTTGTGTAATAAGTAAACATTGCATATGGTATTCAGTCGTCCCAGTTGGTCTATTCTGTGTTAATATAATGTCGTAAATACTCAGTAAGCGTGTGGTGAGACCTTTCTAGCGCGCTGTTGCTTTGAGAGTAATATTCCGTGGTTTGAATTTTATCCATTTTCAATAACTTGCATATATTTTTAAATATATTACTTAAAAAAATGGTGTCCTAATCCGTTAGTATTTTGGAAGGTATTCCGTACTCTAAAATTTAATATTTTTGTGACGAATTCACGGGCGATAGTGGTGGCTTCTTGGTTTTCTATAGGTATATAGGTATAGCCTTGCTAAATTTGATTAAATTTTCTTGAAAAGTCAAGAGATATTTGTTGCCGCTCTTGGTCATTGTTAGTGGACCTACGATGTCCAAAGCACATTTTTCAAAAGGATAGTCGGGGGTATCGGTGATTATCAGCGGTGCATTTTGTTACTCAATTAATTTATTTTTTAGCATTTTTTGTTTGTGGGAAATGTAGTTTTTCATGTCAGCCGTGATACCAGGCTAATCATAGGTTAGCTGTATCCGATTAATTCTCCTGTCGATTCTCTGATGTCTCCTTATGGTCGAATCTTGATATTCGTACATAATTTGTTATTTCTCTTCTTCCATATATTCCTTGTGCGACACAATGCCTTCCTGTCTATCTTAACGTTCCGCGCGCAGCGCATGTACGAATGGTTTTCATTTCTGCTTAGCGCGTTGGCATTGGTATTGGACTTCCTAGCTTTATGGATTATTTCATAATCGCACTCTTCTAATTGAAATCTCCAACGAAATAAGCGGGAACCCGGGTCAGTAACGTTAAATAGCCACATGAACAGTTTGTGATTAGTAATGATTTTGAATCTCGTTCCATAAAGCTAAAGGCGGAAATATTTTACGGCCCATACGATAGCGAATAATTCTTTTTCTGTCGTGTTATAATTTTGTTCGGTTCACTACAATATCTTACTGGCTGGTCGCAGCCTATCTCTTCTTGTGGCAATATTGTTCCGACGGCGTAATCGGACGCGTCCGTTGTAAGAATTAATTCACGGTTAAATTCCAGGCATTGCAAAATAGGAACGAAGATTAATTTTTCCTTGAGAATGTCGAACGCGTGTTGTTGTGTAATATTTTCCAAACGAATGGTTGGTTTTTTTGCGTTAGCAGCGTCAGTAGTTTGGCGATTTTAGAAAATCTTTCGATAAACTGACGGTAATATCCTGTTTATCCTATGAATGCTTGTACGTCTTTGACTCTTTCTGGAGCAGGGAAATCGCTTACCGCGGATAATTTAGAGGAGTCAGAGCAGATATCCTTATCCGAGATAACGTGTCCCAGGAATATTACCTCTTTGAGCAGAAAAGCGCATTTCTCGGGTTGCAGTTTCAAATTGTGTTGACGCAATCTTTGTAATATTGCAATTAGACGTTTGTTCGTCTAGGCTAGCGCTACATATTACTATATCGTTGAGGTAAACCAGACGTTTTACACTCCACAATCCGGTTAGTAGAGTATTGATTAACACATTAACGACCAAGACGGTCGATTTTAGACTATGTTTTTGGGTGTGCTGAATCAGAATCCGGGCTCCAAATCCAAATATTTTGACCACAAAATTAAATATTGCGGTTTTTATGCAAAAAATCTCAAAAAATTTGTCATTTTCAAAGTTTATCATTTTTTTTCAGGCATAAAACGCATAAATATATGAAGTTTTAATCAACCATCGGTGCATAAATTTGTTGAAGTTAACAGGGAATTTTTACATACATGCCTTTTTTGCCAAAATGGCGGCCAAAATGCAAAAAGTCCAAAAAATCGAATTTTTTTTTTATTAATTTTTTCCTTGAAAACTAAAGGTTTAAATAAAAATTGTTTAAAAATAAAAATATCTTAGAATTGATTGAAGAATACTCTCAAATTTTTTCAGATTTTTTGGAGACGTTTTTGAAAATTTTGATTTTGCGATTTTTCAAAAAATCAAAAATTATCTCCAAAAAATCTGAAAAAATTTGAGAGTATTTTTAAATCAATTCTAAGACATTTTTACTCTTAGAAAGTTTTAATCAAACTCTATAGTTTTCGAGGAAAAAATTATTAAACTTTTATCTATGTATGCTCGTTTTTCACAACAGTTTTTTGATTGGGCATCTAGTTTTTGTTATCTAAAATATTTATTCATTGAAAGTACTAAATAGTATATCAAATGTCTGCCTTGAATTTACTGTGATTTTTTATTCTTAGCCTAACCCAGAGACAACGGCGTGGACGTGGTAAAAATAGGTCTCCTTTGGGGTGCTTTTTTACAGTGAGTCCCCTTGCCTCTCACTAATCGGGGTGCTTTTTTACAGTGAGTCCCCTTGCCTCTCACAATCACCGATATTTTAGTTACTTTTTTCCATACACGGACTGCTTGCTTGCTTTTTTGAATTGCTTGATGTTTTTTTTGCTTTCTCTCACCATCATAAATATAACTTTTAGCTATCGATATTGCGAAGTCTTTTGTTCCAACATTTTTTTTATTATTCCCAGCAGCATTAAATATTACAACAGAATTTGTAATGGCAGCTTGGATGAGCCTAATGAAGACTACCCAAGTCCATTTCTTTGAATACTAGGCAATAAATTATTACAGTGTTCATCATGAACATCGACCCCACCCATGTACTGATTGTAAGGGTGAAACGCTTCCGGAATCGGTATCTCGATTTTTGCCTTTTCGTTCGAACTATATCTCTTTAATGGTTCTAATGGAGTAACCCCTACAGATGTAGATAATATTGATACTAATTTTGAATCCATTACAGTAATATAGTTGATTCCACTGTTTTGCTCATGTTTTACTTTATATGTACCACTTGGAGACTTTTTATTAATGACATTTTTTTCATTGATACGATTCTCTCTAACAATGCCAGTACATCTCAATTGTAATTTTTTCAAATGTACAACAAGATCTAAATTAAAAAAAAAATGGTCAAAATAGACGTGGTACAGAGGAATTTTTCTAGGAGCTGTCATTTCGAAAAAAGGTTTACATAAATTCATTACTACACGATAACCTAATGTGCATTTAACTAATTTTTCTCCTACTACAGAATTTTTTCCGCAATATAAATAGAAATTCAATAAATATCCATCTGTAGTGCAAAGACCTCAAAATTTAAGTCCAAATCGCGTAGGTTTTCCACGTATAAATTGCTTCAATGAAGTTTTAGCATATGATTTGGGCATCATTTCATCTACCGACAGAGCAGTTCTCCAGAAACCAAACTTCAGAATATTTCTCTAAAACGTTTTCATCAATTCTCAAACACGCTAAGCCTTATCGTTCGAATTATTATCTTTGGCCTTCGAGTACTTCAATTTAGACTTGATTTTTTCAAACTTAGATCGTTCCATTGCCGAAGAAATTATTTGACAAAACAAGAAAGGATCCGTTGACCAATAATCTCTCTGACTCTTTCTTTTATTGAAAGAAGTGATTATAATAATTCCAATAAATGTTTTTAACTCAACCAACGATACAGTAAAACCATTTTCTTTGCACGTATCGATAATGTACTCCTTCATTTCAATTGAAAAAAAAGTATCAAAGAGTTCCTTTGACTCACTCTTTCGTATCTTATTTTTCACACCTTCTGTCAATAGTATTTCATCTGCACTT
>NW_014555189.1:0-13266 GCF_001313825.1 Dinoponera quadriceps | reverse complement strand
TTAGATCGTGCCATTGCCGAAGAAATTATTTGACAAGACAAGAAAGGATCCGTTGACCAATAATCTCTCTGACTCTTTCTTTTATTGAAAGAAGTGATTATAATAATCCACCAGTAAATGTATTTAACTCAACCAACGATAAAGTAAAACCAATTTCTCTGTACGCATCGATAATGTACTCCTTCATTTCAATTGAAAAAAAAAGTATCAAAGAGTTCCTTTGGCTCACTCTTTCGTATCTTATTTTTCACACCTTCTGTCAATAGTATTTCATCTGCACTTTTATTGGAATATGTCGTTTCACCATCTACCCAATCAAATTCATGGTCATTTTCAAGCTTAGCTTGATCTGCTTGATAACTTTTTAAAACTCTCTGGTAAGTAACTCTTGGTAGTTTTTCGTCACAATAACTATCAGAATCAGAATCACCTGATGAACCGGAATCATCTGCATTTGGTATCAAAACAGTTTCGGCATCCTCTGAGGTTTCAACCTCAGAATCAGAAGAAACAGATCGTCTCGTACGTTTTCTTGACATTAAACGTGTTAATGTAACGAACAATTCAATTTAAAGATTTTATTTGTACTATGGATAATAAAATTTTTTGCACAATATGACAAAGCGTATCTGACACTACAATAAATACATAAAAAATTTTAGTTTTAACCCTTAGCTGACACACGTCAAAATAATAACGTACGTGCTATAGGGGGTATTTTGTACCCCAGCGAGAAAAAAAGTGTATAATTGTTTTATTTATCAATATTGGGTCAAGCCTCGACTAATACTAGGTGACGCCACAGAACCAAATTTGGCGCGCAGCTATGAAAAATTTGCTCAAAAACACTTTGGGGTACTTTTAACCCCGTGTGTCAGCTAAGGGTTAAATGAACATTGAATGAATGTTTGATCAAAAAAACATTTCAAGATGTTTGATGAATTTTACTCACAATACAAGCAGACAAAATTTAAACGTTATGATCTGTTTGTGAGCGAATGCACTAGCTTTCTCGCGTGCAATGCTCCGCTGGATGTGCCTAGCGCAGGGCACGGAATGCAAGGAAGGATCGGTGTGGTGATTGAAATTCTTGAAATCGAGCTGCGGTTGTGCAATGGTTTATTCTTCTGTCGCGATAGAATGGCGATCTGTCATTTACAATAAGAGGCGTGATGAAGTTCTTCCTTGTCGTGTGCCACGCACAACCGCGGTTACAAGACGCAACACGATTCCAGTCGACGATCACAACGTTCAAAATGACAATTATAATTAACTGATAAACCGACAATCACTCGCGAAGTAGTCACGAGGCCGCGAAAGATGTCTCGTAACGAGATGAAGAAAATTGTGAGATTGATGTCTCGCACGGACGGTTGACCCGTAGCGAGCCGAGATACGCGATCTATTAGACCCGAACAGCGTGGTCTAATATCGAAAAAGTCTCTCTCGCTGAGAGTTCGCTTAACGTTTTTTTAACGGTCTCTGGTGCTCTCAAGGCACCTAGTTTATATACCGATATAACGCGTGGTTTTTTTTTCAGCAGAACGAATAGATTGATCGATCTTCGATCGGACGAAGCCTTTTCGATCATGTTTTTGATACGATGTGACAATTCGGTGTTCTTCTACCCGAACACGTGATGAGACACGCGTGCTTCATGTTTACTTATGTTGTTGTTGGTTAGTAAGCCGCGTGTTGTTGTTTAGAGATCGTTTGCCGCATCATGCTCGGCTCACATGATGAGCATGATAACATTAACGACTTCAATTAGAATTTTGAACAGGTTCTAATACCAGTAATATGTCTCCACTATTAAAAATACATGCAGTTAAAAGTTTAATAATTTTTTTCTCGAAAACTATAGAGTTTGATCAAAACTTTCTAAGAGTAAAAATGTCTTAGAATTGAAGAATACTCTAAAATTTTTTCAGATTTTTTGGATATAATTTTTGATTTTTTGAAAAATCAGAAAATCAAAATTTTCAAAAAATGTCTCCAAAAAATCTGAAAAAATTGAAGAGTATTCTTCAATCAATTCTAGGACATTTTTATTATTAAACAATTTTTATTTAAGCCTTATTTTTTAAGGAAAAAATTAATAAAGAAAAAATGCGATTTTTTGGACTTTTTTGCATTTTGGCCGCCATTTTGACAAAAAAGCATAAATGTAAAAATTCCCTGTTAAACTTCAACAAATTTATGCACCGATGGTTGATTAAAACTTCATATATTTATGCGTTTTATGCCTGAAAAAATTGATAAATGACTTTGAAAATTGATAAAGGACTTTGGAAATGACAGATTTTTTTAGATTTTTTGCATAAAAACCGCCATATTTAATTTTGTGGTCAAAATTTTTGGATTTTGAGCCCGGATTCTGATTCAGAACACTCAAAAACATAAAGAATCACACTTTAGACCACTGGGTTTAACTGTACTGGGTAGTAACTGTACTACTTTGTTAAATACCTGAAATTCAGCTACAAAAACATAGTCTAAAATCGACCGTCTTGGTCGTTAATGGGTTAATCTTTGGAATGTGGCTGGCACATTTTTTAAACCGAAGGGCATTCTATTAAATTCGTAACGTCCCGTTGAGATAGAGAATGCAGTTTTATTTTCGTCGCACTCTGCCATAAGGATCTGGTGGTATCCTGAGGCGAGGTCTAAAATGGAGAAATACTTGACGCTCCCCAGCTGGTCCAATATGTCGGTAATGTTGGGCAGTGGGTGGTAGGAGTCTTTTATCGATAGGACGTTTAATTTTCGGAAATCTATTACCATGCGCCACATGATTCGTCCGCTTTCGTCCGGTTTTTTAAGTACTGCTAGCAAGGGCCCGTTCCTCTGACTCGAGATAGGTCAAAGGATTTTCTTGTCTAACATGTCCTGAATTTGCCTATTAATTTCCGTTTTATGCTTCTCAGATAGGCGATACGGTCGGATGTTTACCGGTGTTGCTACGCGTGGTAATGCTGTGCTCTACCGCAAAATAAGATGATTCCCTTCAAGAAAGAATATACCGCTAAAATCTTCGCAAATCGCGCGAATTGGAACCGCATGAACTCACTGAAGTCAACAAAAATGAACGAGTAGCAACGTGTTTTTCTTTTCTCAATACGCAGAGTCGAAAATCTTTCTTGTGGAAAATCATTACGAGCGATGAGAAATGGATACTCTATAACAATCCGAAACACATAAAATCATAGGTAAATCTAGGTAAGGCGAACCATCAACAAGTCGCCAAGCCCAATCGCTTTGGAAAGAAAGTTCTGTTCTACATTTGGTGAGAGATCAAGAGCGTGTTCTATAATGAGCTGTTGGAACAGCGAGTGAAGCAGTTACTGCTGACTGCTACCAACGCCAATTAATTTGCTTGAGCCAAGATTTAAAACAGGAACGCCAGTATGCTAACAAAAAGAACGTCCTTTGAAATTATAGCATGACAACGCCAGGCCATACATAGCTTCCAAGACAAAAGACACCATAATGAATCTTGGCTGGGTCGTCTTGCAGCACTCGGCGTAATCACAAGACATTGCTCCATCCGTTTACCACTTGTTTCGGTTGATGCAACACGTCTAGTTCGAGACTCACTTCAAATCAGTGGATGAGATTCGAAAATGGCTTGACGACTTTATTGTGTCCTAAGACACAACATTTTTCCGACATGAAATTTATGAGCTGCCTGAAAGAGGACTTAAAGTTATAGAAAGCAACGGCGAATACTTTGATTGAAAAACATGTTTTACTTTCTTTAGAAATAAATTTCAAATTTATCTGAAAAATTATAATTATTTTTTTGTACACCTAATAATAAACTTAAGAAAAAATTGGTACATTGAAATAAAATGAATGTAATCATTATTAGCATATTTATGAAATAAATGTCATTACTTGTGTAATTTAAAAATTAATTCAAAGTTGGACCAATGTTGCATTACAAAACGTTAATTAGATTATATTAGGTAAACCGAAAAGTAATCAAAATTTTTTCGATGTGATCATTCATAGTCAGTTTGTGTGGAGCACGGTCCAGTAAACACTTAAGTTTTGTTGCTACGGTCAAGTTTGGTTGTAAATTCTATTTTTCGCTTAAAACATTTTTGTTCTAGTAAGGAAGAAAGATGTCAAGGCCAACAATAGAAGAAACACATTTACGTCATTGAATACTATTTTTGTTCGATCAAGGATTGAAGGCAAACGAAGCAGTGAAAAAAATTAACGACACTTACGGCGATATTCTAAAACTAACAAGTGTCATAGATGGTTTAAAATGTTTAAAAATGGAAATAGGAATCTCGAAGATATTGAACGAAAGGGACGACATCAAGAATTAGATGATGATATCCTGAGGGCGATGGTCGATTCAGATCCTCGTCAAACTATTAGGGAATTATCACTAAAGATCGACTGTCCATGGTCTACAGTTCAGGATCATTTTCATCGCATAGGAAAAATGTATAGGCAAAAAATTTGGGTTCCTCATGAATTGACAGAGACGGCATTCGATCAACGGCGTACAATCTGCGAGTCTCTTTTGTCTCGGTATGAAACCGACCCGTTTTTGCGACGAATTGTAACTGAAGATGAGAAGTGAATGCTATACAAAAATCCTGTACGAAAAAAACAATGGCTTTCTCCCAGAGAAACACCTATTCCGACACCTAAACCATCACTAACAATAAAGAAGGTCCTTGTTTGTGTGTGGTGGGATTTTTCAGGAATCATACACTATGAATTGCTTGAACCTGGTCAGACCATTACAGCGACAGTGTATTGTAAACAACTCAAGCGAATGAAGTAAGGGCTCTTAAAAAAACGATCTGTTTTGGTCAATTACAAAAAAGAATCCTTCAACACGATAACGCGAAGCCTCATGCTGCAAAAATAACACAGGAAAAAATTAGGGAGATTGGATTGGAACTTTTAACTCATCCATCTTATTCACCAGATCTCGCGCCGTCGGATTACCATCTTTTCAGATCGTTAGAGCATACATTAAGAGGTAAAAACTTTAACAATGTTGAAGAAGTGAAAACGCACTTGGAAAAGTTTTACAATGTAAAATCGAAGGACTTTTTTAAAAAAGGAATCGAACAACTGCCTTATACTGCCTATACGCTGGCAAAAGGTGTTAAAAAATGATGGAAATTATTTTGCTAATTGAAATGTAGGATTTCTTTAACAAATAAATGTTTTTTGCCAACAAAAAAAAATTTTGATTACTTTTCGGTTTACCTAATATGTTTACTGTAATATTTGTTATATAATATAATTAATAATTTTGTGAGAAGTATGAAATTTGAAACTACGATAATATATCATTTGATGCTATCCAACTAATCCTCTTTTCGAATCATCTTATGTTTTATATTTCTACATTCGATATATATCGAATATACAGTGTCCCATTTTTAAAGACCCATTGAAGTTTATACAAGGACAAATTAATTAGTACCCATGTTTGAAGATAGGCGTCGTTTCCGATGCAGTTTAGCAATATCATCGTGTACTACCATCTTTCACTCGACACCATAGAAAATTTCAGACGGATTCATGCGATAGTTTTGATTTGACAGCAATTCGTAGCGATGTTTGATGTTTTTCCATACAATGGAAAAAGAGCGATTTCGTTCCGAGATTTGCATTTTATTTTTGATTGGAAAAATGAGCGAAGAAATAAAGAGGAAGTAAGATGCCGTTTATGGGAACCCTTTTTTGACAACCGTCAAATGTTGGTGTAACAAATTAAATCGTGGTCGTTTATCTGTTTTTGATGAAGAGCGTCCAGACCGCCTGGCAGACGTGGTTACTGAGGAAATTGTTGAAAAGGCGACATGATTCTCGACATGATTCTCGCTGATCGCCGAACGAAAGTGCGTGAAGTAGCAGAAGCCGTAGGCGTCTTATACAGAATGGCATTCAATATTTTGCATGATAACTTGGGAATTACGAGGGCGGTTCAATAAGTACCCGTGTTAGACGACAGAGGGCGTTCCTGAGGGAAGTTGGTGTTATCATCGTGTGCTGTCATCTATCAAACGACGGCAAAACAAATTGCAGACTGTTTGATAGGTTAGTTTAGATCTGGCAGCCATTTGAGTAAGACGTGTTTCGTGATTTTCGCTAAGATGGAAAAAGAGCAGTATCGTTCGGTAATTCGCTTTTTGATTTTGGATGGGAAAAAATGCGAGGAGATAAAAGCAAAGTTGGATGCTGTTTATGGGGACACTTCGCCATCTATGACCACAGTTAGATATTGGTTCAACGAATTTAAACGTGGGCGAACATCCGTTTTTGATGAGGAGCGACCAGGACGCCCGGCAGACGTGGTTACCGAGGAAATCATTCAAAAAGTCCACGACATGATTCTCGCTGATCGACGAACGAAAGTGCGCGAAGTAGCAAAGGCCGTAGGTGTGTCGACCGGAACGGCAATTAATATTTTACATGATAAGTTGGCGATGAAAAAATTGTCGGCCCGATGGGTGCCGCGATTGCTCACGGTGGAAAGCACATTCATCCGGAGTTGTCGCCGCCAAACTGCATGAATTGCGTTATGAATTACTGCCGTACCCCCCGTATTCACCCGATCTGGCTCCCTGCGACTTTTTCTTGTTCCCTCCAACATGAAGAAATCGCTCGCGGGAAAAAAATTTAGCTCATACAAGGAAGTCATCGCCGAGACAGAGGCGTATTTTGGAGAGTTCGACAAATCCTATTTTTTGGAGGGGTTAAAAAAATAGCAGGAACGTTGAGAGAAGTGTATCTTTCTAAAAGGGGACTATGTTGAAAAATAAAAAAAAATTTTTTTTTTTAATGTCTTCATTTCTAACACGGATACTTATTGAAACGCTCTCGTACATTATGTATGCACTTAGTACGTGAATGGAATCATTGCTTCATACAGCCGTTCAGTTTCGATCCAACAAGGACTTTTGCAGCAACGAAACATACCTTCGTTTCATTACTAGTCGTCAGATATTTTTTCGAACAAAACGTATTCGTCTCACATCACTTTTACCGAATTTCGCTGTAAACCAATACTGACCGATACGCTCGATTTTTCGAGTTTTTCCTTGATGTTACTCACGCAATAATGTGCGCTACACTTGCTCCGATTAACGCATCTTTTGTCTCTTGTCGATCCTGCACACATTCGGAAATTTCGACACTCGCAAAATCATATTTTTTTACTAATAAATTTCAGGTAAAAAATTATACGAATACACTCAGGCCACTATCTCACTTCTGAAATTGTTGGGAATAATAATTGACTCTCTTAACTCACCATTGTTATCTGCCAATAGAAGGAACCAATCATTACTTATTTCGTCTTAGAGATTTAATTTTCTAGATATAGCGAAATCCCATATTACATTCCGAACGAAATTGTTGATATTATTCTGGTATTAGGAGAGTGTTGTAATAATTATCGACAAGCAGAAGAATTATGTTGCGAAGAATAACATTCCTATAGATAACATCCGAATAATCATACGATTGCTAAGATTGTTTTACACTAACGATAACATCCACGTGGAGCGCGGCAAAGATGTCGTTTCAACGTATTAAAAAGGGATGATCTATAAGTTCTTGCTGTGTTAGGTATGGCCGCCATTAATCATTATGTATCAACACGGCAAATTAAAAACGATTAAGTATCCCGAAATCGACAGTTCACAGGATTTTAAATTTTCATAACTTCCACCCATATCATATTACTTTAACGCAGAAATTAATGACTCAAGATTTTCAACAAAGACTAGTTTTTTGTATATGAGCACAAACAATGTTGCGACATGATCCACAATTCTTTAAGTATGTATTGTTTAGTGATAAGGCTACATTTCACAACACTGTAGAATTAAATCGGCATAATTCTCATTATTGGTCCATACGAAATCCACATTGGTATCACAAAGTCAATCATCAACATCGTTGAAGTTAATTTACCGTTTTTAATTTGCCGTTGAAGTTTGATTGTGCGGTGTGGCATCCTAAATGGAAACCTAATCGGACCTTACTTCTTTAATGAAAATGTAAATAGTGCTAATTATTTATATTTTTTACAGCACGACTTAATAATATTGCTTAACAACATCGATCTGGCACCTGGGGAACGTACGTGGTTCCAATAGGATGGCGCTCTACCACAATGAAATAGAATAACTACAATATTTAAATTCAACATTCCTAGATAGATGGATAGGTCGTGGTGGACCTGTTTCATGGTGCCCTTGGTCTCCTGACTTGAGAAATCCGGATTTTTTTGTGGGTCTTTTGAAGAACATTGTGTACTCAAAATAGTGCATTACAAGAGAAAATATGATGGAGCATATAACTCTTGATTGTCGGAGCATTTTGAGAAATACTCTTTTATCAATTATTGATAATTTTGAATGTCGAGTTTAATTATACCTAGACAATAACAGGCAGTTATTTTAACATTTAGTTAGATAATTAAAAAACAATCCCAGTTCGTAAAAGGCAAGAGGTTAAACAAGCACCCCATATCGTGAGGCAAGTGGACTCACGCTAAAGAAGCACTCCACATCGTGAGATGCAAGAGGACTCACAATTGCGTTTGCATTTAGAAAAAAATCAAGTTGACGAATAACTCTTGGAATCAACGTGTCCCCATGACATATATCAAACATCATTTTTGCCTATGTAAAACTAATGCAAGAATAGTAAGAAGTTGCGCTCACATTCTCGCGTTAATATAGTATTTGATATACAGATTGAAAAGAAAGACGGCATCTCGCCATTTAATCATTTTTTAAATGAGACAATAAAGCTATAAGTATTGTTTTTTGGTAATATGTCTCGATCTCATTTTTGCTATAACAATCAATGAAGTCTAAATAACTCGCACTAATATGGTGTTGGAGTTTTAGTAAATACGAGATGTGTTCATAAAATAATGGGAATTTTTAAATTTCGCGGGTTTGGAGAGTTCGATCGTCAAAATATTTTTTATTATGTTAGTATACATGCCCCTGAAGTATGATAAAATTTTCAGCTGTATAGATTGTTTACTTTGTCTGTGGCAGCCGCTAAGGTTAGATGTGTTTTTATGAGCTCGGCGATTTTCGTTTGTTAAAAGCAATGGATCAAAGAATTTGTATCAAATTTTGCGTAAAAAAAGTGTAACAAAGTGTGTGAAATGTTAACAAAGGCCTATCGTGAGTCTGCTATGAGTAAAACAAGAGTTTACAAGTGGTATAAGCGTTTCCAAGATGGCCGTGAAGACGTTGAAGATAACGAACGCCCCGGACGCCCCAGCATATCAAAAACCGATGAAAACGTGGAAAAAGTGAAAGAAATGATTATGAACGATCGCCGAATCACAATCAGAGAAGTCGCTGATGATGTTGGCATATCGATTGGCTCAAGCCATGAAATTTTTTCGAATGTTTTGGGTATGAAACACTTGGCAGCAAAATTTCACAACAACACTTCATTGCTTGTTCTTGAATTTTTGGCCAAAAACAATACTGTAACGATGCCCCAGTCTCCATATTCGCCAGACATGGCTCCGTCTGACTTTTTCCTATTTCCAAAAATAAAGATAACCTTAAAGGGCAGTCGTTTTACAAGCATAGATGACATTAAAAACGCATCACTGAAAGAGCTAAAGGCTATCCCAAAGATCGAGTTTGAGAAGTGTTTCAAAGATTGGAAGAAGCGCTGGCACAAGTGCATAATATCTAATGGGGACTACTTTGAAGGCGACAACATTAATGTAAACGAATAAATAAACATTTTTTTCAAAAAACGAAAATTCCCGTTATTTTCTGAACATACCTCGAATAAAGGAAATGTTAGAACTTCTATTCAACTTTTAAATAATCATTTTCTAGTAAGAATACCATGCCAAAAAAACATTTCTCCTTTTGAAGTGAACCAGCTTTTGAGCCATTTTCGTACATTTTCATACGAATTGAAGCGTTGTTCAGCGAGAGCGTATCTCATTGATGCGAATAGATTATAATCGGACGTAGCCAAGTCTGAAGAATAAGCCGCATGCGTTAGTATTTCCCAACTGAACGCCTCGATCGTTTCCCTGACCCGTTTTGCTGTGTGTGATGGAGCATTATCATGGAACAAAATGACTTTGTGTTGCCTTTTTCCATATTCCGGTCGTTTTTCACGCAATGCTCGATTTAAATCGATCATTTGCTGTTGTTAGCGATCAGTGTTAACGGTTTCACAAGGTTTTAGCAGCTCATAATAGATTATACCCTTCTGATCCCACCAAACACAGAGCATTGTCTTCTTCCCAAAGCGATTGCAGTGGATGTCGATGGTTCGCCTGGATTTACTCATGATTTCTGACGCTTAGGATTCTCAAAATATATCCATTTTTCATCACCTGTCATGATACGATGGACTTTCTTTTGTATCTGTCGAGCAGCATTACACAAGTAGTTTTTCGATTTTCTTGCTGTCTATCATTCAGTTCATGCGGAACCCATTTTCCCACTTTCTGAATCTTTCCCATGGCTTTCAAACGAATTGAGACAGCTTTTTGCGTCACATTCAATTCATCCGCGAGTTCTTGTTGAGTTTGAGTATCATGTTCATCCAATAAGGCTTGCAATTCGTTGTCTGCGAACTTTTTCGCTGGTTTCCCACGCTCTTCGTTTCTCACGTCAAAATCACCACTTTTGAATTTTTTGAACCACTTGAAACACTGTGTCTTTCCAAGAACATGTTCACCGTAAGCTTCGACAAGCATTCGATGCGATTCTGCAGCAGATTTCTTCAAATGATAACAAAAAACCAATGCTGTCCGCAAATTGTAGATCATAGGCACAAAACTAGACATGTTTAAGGTTATAGAAAAATATACCGGTGTATGGAACTTGGGTTGTTGTGTGTTGAAAATCTTCGTCAGCTGTTAGAGGGAGATGATGACGCTGCAGAAGCGGTCTTACGGTCCCTAAACTGATAGCTAACACCATCTAAAGGGAAATTCCGGTTTCATACTTCTACACCTGGTATGAATGTATCGCATGTACCCCCAACCCCCGTTTCCCGCCCCCCCCTCCATCCTTTTTTTTATCAATATATATAAACTATTTTTGTATCTGTTTGCTGTATCTCTTTATTTATTAGAATAAATATAAAATTGCGAATTCTGAAAAATATCTATAAAATCTTCAAAAATCTTTTATATACGTACCAGAATCGTCCATACATCCTTTAAATGTCATTCATATTAATTCCCAGAAACGTCCATAAATGCTCCAAGAATTGTCCACGAGAGCTCCATTGTGTGTGCATATTTGCGCACATAACCTTCATAGAATCTCCATTCAAAATGTCTGATGTAGTTTCAAGGAGCGGACATTTGTATGTTCAGTAAAGGTGAATACAATTGTATATATTTACTTAGAGTGGAATTGCAATTTTTTGATTCATATATATTTTAGTGTTAATTTTTTTATTATATAAATAAAATTAAATGAACATTATTTATACTAAAAAATTGTGTTAACAATATAATTGTGAAAAATATTCTAAATATTTAAATGTGTTCTCAAAATTACTGTTCTGTCAGAAAAATATTATTTGTGCACACCTATCAAATGACCATGATAAGTGTCTAATGAACGTCAATGATTACTTTGTACTGGACGTCCAAAGTATGAACTTCCATTAGTAATCTATATGATCTCTATCGTGGACATAAATGTCGCACTCTGAACATGAAACTCTCAATAAAAATTTAAATAAAGATCATAAAGAAAGTGCCCAAGCTTTCTGCGAGAATCCTAATATTGAAAAAACTAAAAATCTAGAAAACATTTAACACGCTCCCTAGGATAATAAAAAATTAAATAAAAAGCGGGAAAATCATTTCCAAAACTCTTATGGAAATAATAACTTGAACAAAGGATAGGAGGAATATTTCCAGTCTTCCTATTATAATAAAAAATCGAATAAAAAACAGGAGAAGTATTTCCATAATTCTTGTAGAAATAATAAAATAAATAGAAGGCAGAAGGAATATTCCCAATCCTTCAATAATCATAAAAAATTGATTAAAAATCAGAAGAGAAATATTCAAACCTCTATTAATAATTATAATTTTAATAAGAAATAGGAGGAAAGCTCTCCAAATCCCTTATAAAGATATGGATAACACAAATCCAAGGCACAGTTTCCAGACTTCCCGTAATTCCTTAAAAATTATTCCTAACCAAGGGGACAGTTTCCAGATTCCCAGTAATTCTTTAAAAATTATTCCTAAACAAAGGGACAGATTCCAGATTCCCCGTAATTCCTTTAAAATTATTCCTAAACAAGGGGACAGATTCCAGATTCCCCGTAATTCCTTAAAGATTATTTCTAAACAATGAGTCAATCTCCAAACATCCCATATATCATCTAAAATTAATAAAAATTAGAAGGAAAAATCCCATAATCTAACAAATGAAGCCTTAGAAGAGAATATTGAAAGGAATTCTCAAGGTTCTAGTAAAACTTTAAATACTAATAATAAAAAATTAAAGTATCAAAAGCAAGATCCAATACTTTCTATAAGTAATTTCGGTAGAAAATTCAACGAAACTCAAGAAGGAGCATTTAAAGTCTCCTGTGAAAATATTAAGACCCAAAAGATTAAAAATTCTAATATTTGTTTTCTAGATCATAATAGATTAATGGGAAATTTAGATAAAATTCTAATAACTAATTTCTGAAATTCTTTTGTTCACAAAATTTAAGCTCGTAAACAAGTAAAGAATGTTGATACTAATGTTACGTCCTGGAAAAGGACGAACGCAACAAAATTGTTTACTCGCGCACTGGTGAGTTCCAAACGTATTGGTAGGTCTGCAGATCACGTCAAGGTCCGGAGAGGCCCATTTTCTCCGATCACAGAACGTACGTTAGATGGTCCTTTATTTAGGTCAAAAAACTTAATCTCTTTTCCTGGAATAGGATCATATGAGTGTGTTGAGAGGGGAATTTAGATTTAGGTAATTGAAAGGAGATGAAATAGTTTTAACGATTTGATTAAATTTAGGGCATTTTGAATAAAACAGTTTATTAATAACATAATTTGGTTCTCTGATGGATTAATAATAGTGGTAAATTGATAAGAAAAGTCATTGTAAAAGATGCAACATTTAAAAGATGAAAGGGTTAGCTAAAGTTAAACAATGAAATATGTGGATTAACATTAGACAAATTTTTATAAATCAGCATTAATGGAATAACGCAAACACACGATGAAGATTAAAGTAAGAT
>NW_014555188.1:0-250 GCF_001313825.1 Dinoponera quadriceps | reverse complement strand
TTTGGAAGTACATGTAATGTCCGATCGTTTATAATCGCGTCCGCTGCGGCGCGGCGCGTAGAGGGTAAACGTATGATCGCTGTTAATTATTTACCTATTGCGAGTAACCATCATTTTTTTTCACTGATTTATTCGAAATTTTGTAAGGAATCGAAATATCTTAGCCTCATTGTCGTAACTGATTGGGAAGTACATGTAAGGCCAATCGTTTACGATCGCGTCCGCTGCGGCGCGATGCGTAGAGGGTAAA
>NW_014555187.1:32044-39941 GCF_001313825.1 Dinoponera quadriceps | reverse complement strand
GGTGGGAAAAATGTTTATGTAGCAATGGACATTATTTTGAATAATATATCATTTTCAAACAACAGACGTGTAATTTTTACAAAAAAATTCGGTTTCATACTTCTACATCTGGTATACGTACGTATAATCTTTAATGCAATGTAACTAAACTGATAACGAGCATATAGCGCACTTTTGTCTGTTCTATCTAGTCTGTTTTTCTAGTTGGTTTTAATTAGTCTATATCAATAATAGTTTGTATCAATAAGCAAAAGATAAAATAAGGTTTTCTGAAAATCGTACTATATAAAGCCAATTCGCTTAAATTTTAATTCATTCTACATGTATCTTACGTTCAGTAAAATTTCAATAAAGTTCTGCTCTCTGCACACTGTACTAAAGAAATAAAGGATAGGAAGGAATGGAATAATACTGGCCAGTAGGTAATACCAGTCCTCTGTATATCTCGATCGTAGACAATACGGATTTAATTCCTATAAAGTCCTCTGTGAAAGGCCGAAGGAAACATCAAATAAAATAGTAAGTATAAGTATAACAGCTGTCATATATTTGTAGATTAGTCTTACTTGCACACAAAGTCTTCTATTTCGCAAGTAATACGAAAAATTTTGAGTTATTCATTAAGGAAGTCATTCTATATGGTCATTTTCAATCATCAATTACTTGAAATTTTGCCTGGATATATATAAAATATTGCATGATTTTCCTATTTAGTTTATCTCCTTTTACCCACATACCGCCTCTACTTAATTAATTGTTAGATATCTTATATAAAAATTTAATCTCCACATTAATAGCTGTTTGCAATAATCGCGTATCGTAGTCAGTAAATCAAAATTTATACCAAGATGCAAATTTCGGGACACCATTCTGCGTTGCAAGAAGCGATTTCAACATTTCTAAACAACCGAATTCTCTCTCTCTCTCTCTCTCTCTCTCTCTCTCTCTCTCCCTCTCTCCCTCTATCCTTCTCTATTTCTCTCTCTCCCTCTAACAATTAATAATTATTTGGTTAAAATAAATAAATACTATTGACTGAGTTGGAAATTCCGACAAGAAATTTTTGCTGTCTGTGCGCTATTAAAAAAAAATCGTGTGTGTGATTATCTAAATAAGAAGTACTACTCTGTTATAGATTGCTGTAAGAATTGACGGTTGCATGTTTTTATGTCTAATTTAATATTTTATATTTTTGTGCTAAATGCATCATTTTATTCTCTTTTGGTATGCAGTGAGCTATAAAAGAAAAATAATATTTTTAACACAAAAGTATGCAAGACGTATTTAGCCTGTGTATAACATTGTCTGTCAATAAATAATAAGATCATTATTAGGGGCCCTATTGTTAAAACATTTGTATTCACGCAAATGTTACTACGCAGGTATAATTAAATCTTTAAATAACAGCAACATTTAGACAAGCATTTAAAAACTATATATAGCAAGCACCTCATTGGAACAGTGCACTAGCATGCATTTATCGGGATTGTTGAGATGGGATTCAGTAAACGTAATAAATGGATTAAAAGTAAATTATACAATTTCAAGGCCAATAACTTTTGCCGGATCGGTAACCTCAGACGGGAAATATACAGGTGGTCAATATTCCGACGACTACGGAACCTGGCAAAATGTAATAGTACAAGGAACATTAACCATAACTTTACATAGTTTATAACATAAGGAACAAGGAACATTAACCATAACTTTACATAACTTTACATAGTTATGATACGCTTATAAATCTCGGAACTAACCAAATTCTTTTAAAAACTGGAACCATTTGCCAATATTCAGATAAAACGTGCATTGACAATGAGAGAAGAAGCACCTTCTGGGAAAGCATACCACAAGACTTTTGTAAATTTAATTACTACTACATCCTATATGAAAGGCATGCCGATAAAATAGTCGACACCGTAAATAGCCGGTTGACAAACGTCTATTCTTTAACAACAAATGATGTAACATTTGCGTTGACTAAGACCGGAAAGGAGCTTCGTTACGGATACACTTTAATTAAAACAGAACATCCTAAATTATTAATTGTCGAGGTAAGAAAGGGCGAATCGTTCGCTCGAAAAAATCGTAAAACGATTGAAAACGTTGACATGTTCACGTACATAAATTCTAAATTTGTCTACGTCGAGAGACACATTCGTACACAAATAAAATACTTATACAGAGACATACTGCAACAACGCTGCAACCTGGAGCGACAAGTAATAGCGAATGCTCTCAACATCGCCACACAATCGCCAAACGAGTTCGCTTATCAGTTCATGGGAGGACCAGGTTACATGGCAAAAATTTCTGGAGAAGTAGTATACATTACCAAATGTATACCTGTGGATGTAATCGGACGACGCGTGGATGAATGTTACTACCAATTACTTGTATTTAAAGGAAACGAATCTTATTTCCTTGCTCCTAGGACGCACATCCTATTAAGGACAGGTATTCAAACGACGTGCACCAAGATAATGCCGACCATGTATTTCATTAACGACGTGTGGTATCGAATTTCACCAACACCAGACTTGGGACTGACGCCGAGAACGATCAAGCCGATGACCACACCTACTTAGAAATACAAGAATCCCGACTTTTTGGCAACAAGTGGAATCTATAGTCAAAACGACTTGGAAAAATTACGAGAACATATCATGTTCCCAGCGGAAAGACAAGGGATCTTGAATACTGTGGCCAGGGGAGTGAAAGAAGAACCAACAGAGCAACAGGGATTATCGATATCACACCTTCTGGACGAATCTTCAATCAAGAAGATCGTAAACAATACTTGGGAGAAAATCTGGGGAACTTTCACTGTTTTTGGAAATGCAAGCGCAGGGTTAATTGGACTATACTTCTGTATACGAACCATCAAGCTTGTAATAGATACAGTCATCCATGGGTACGCTATTCACTCAATCTACGGATGGTCATTACATCTGATTGAAGCAATCTGGGATTCTGTGACCAGCTTACTACTTCACCTAGGAAAAAGGATAAGGACGAAAGGAAATTCAAGGAACACAGAAGAAGAACACGAGCTACCTGTTCAGGAGCGACCGTCAGCCACGAATCACGAAGACGTCACAATAACACTACCCAACGCAGACAACACAACACCATACACTGGAGACACAATCGGGAGTTTACAAACTTCAAGTTTAATAAGAAATGTCCGCGACGACACTCCATACCCGAAATTATTCTGAATAACTCTACATCTTATTTTCCTTTTTTTTTATTATTAAAAAAAAAGAATTTATTCTTACACGTATGAATATGTATTCTGATAATGTATCATTTATATTCTTATATCTTTATATTTTATATTTTACATATGTACTGATATTTTATTATACACAAACATTTACGCTACTTTGTAACGACCCATTGCGACATATATCTTTTATAATTATTTAGTCATTATTATCCTATGATGTTTATACATAGTTTCATTGTTAATTCACCACGTATGACTTAAGGTGAAAGGTGTTACGTTCGCGTAACGTTTTGCACGCCAAACAATCTTTCTTGCACTAAATTATAATTCGCCATCGAATATGTAGTCTACTCGCTCATGCAACCATTTGCGTGTTACACAATATCTTCTGGTTAGGAATACCCCGAGGTATTAGATCATTGTTTCGGATGAAGCAATCGGCAGCGATAGCGCCGAAAGAATATCGAGTGTTAAACAATAGGGATACCCCGAGGTATCAGATCATCGCTTCGGATGAAGCAATCGGCAGCGATAACGCTGATAAAAATAATAGTTCTAATGAATCGCAAGAAAAACCCATTTGACTCATTTTTTATGGCGTAAGATGCGCCTTACCCCTAATTGGGTAATGAGGAACCTGCGCGGGGGTGTCTAATTACCTATCTATAAAAGGTGACGCGAGAAGCCGAGGAAAAGTTTTGCCCTCGCGACTCTCTCTCGGCTTCTACTTCGAGTACGACTTAACTCAGAACAACTTCTCAAACGTAAATAAATTTAATTCTTGCAACTCTTTTATCTATCAACCTCCTTCAATCTTATACACGCGCGCATACGCGCTCATCCATATCCACAACAGCATTCACACAGCCTCGTCCATCCCAGGGTAAATTGATTAAATCCATTGATCCAAAAAAGACATTTACACTTTACACAAAGCCTCGCGTTCGCGGCGCGATTCCGTATCTTTCAATAATCCAACATCCGCGTCCGAGACGTAACAAAGGCAACCGAGTCTTGTGCCCGAATCTCCGGGATCCCTACGCTCGAGACTCTCTCCAGCACGGCCCTCGTCGCCCAGCGACGTGGCCTCAAAATCTCGTAAGCCGTGCGACCCAACCTTCCGGGCGCCACGGACCTCCAACGAATTGAAATTCCCGGCCCTCTTATCGCGCCTATGCCGCCGAGAGGCGACGGCATCCAACAATTCTTCCGTAACTCTTCTTATTTTACCCGCGGTTGAACATAGCCTTCGCTCACCCACTCGCCACCAGAAGCTCACCTCTCCTCTTTGGGATTTCGTCCCTCTAGTACGGCAGCTTCGCTCGCTCACTATCGCGCTGGGATGTCTTGCTTTCTCGCCGTCGGGCCTCACATTGACGAGCAGGGCTCGTCACTTAGCACAAGAAGCAGTCGTCGCAAGAATCCGTCGCGCCGATCGATGCGGCATCAGATTGGTCCTCCTGGCTAGATCACACGTATCAAGGGTGCTCGCGGGAGCCTCACGTTTAGTGTTGTTACTTCGACGCTTATTTATCCTTGTTTTTTTTCGAGACGACATTCGGCAACTATTGGGTTCGCAGTAGTTCGAAGGAATCCTGGGCGCCCTTTCGCGGGATCCTCCCTCGCATGCTCTGCGACCGGGTCGCGAGGCCTTGCGCCATTTTTAGCACAAGGTGGCCATCCCGCTGTCCGTCGCCAGCCGTCCGCCCGGGGAAAGAAGATCTCCCCGTCCTGCCGCGTGTCGCTCTAGCCGTTCCTTCGGTAATCTCGCTCTCTGTTGTCCTCGACTCCTCCCGGCAACTCCGATCTCTTTTATTTCCTTACGTCTAGTGCACTGACTCGCCATGGATGACCTTACACTTAAAAAAATATACTAATCGCAGGTCGCGTCTCGTGCACTAACGGTGCACAACAGACAAAATTAATAAGTTCGGTCGCATTCTTTCATGAGAAGGCGCGAGTTTTCGGCTCATCCTCGGCCAGGCCACGGCCTAAGTGACGAGCACAATTTTGCATCGCTACAAAAGATAAATAAAAAAAAAAGTTCGCTACATTTTGCAGTATCACTACGAAAGAGGCAAGAACGCTGCACAGGCTTGTGAAAAAATTTGTGCCCTTTACGGTGAAGATACTCTATCAAAATCAGCAGCACGAAAATGTTTCGCTCGCTTTCGTACGGGAAATTTCGATGTCAAAGATGAACCTCGCACTGGTCAATCAATCACCGAAAATTCCGATGGAAAAAGTTGAGCGTGATACGTATGTGAGCAGTGTGGAGATTGCTAAGGAACTAGGCATCGACTACAAAACAGTTTTGATTCATTTAGCACAAACAAAGCTGGATACAAAATAATCTTGATATTTGGGTTCCTTACGAGTTGAGTGTTAAGAACATGATGGGCCGAATTAACATTTGCTATATGCTACTGAAACGTAATGAAATTGAGCTATTTTTAAAAAGAATGATAACTGGTGATAAAAAATGGGTTACGTACGACAATCGAACTTGTAAAAGATTGTGGACAAAGCGAGGAGAGAAGGTGCAAGCAATCGCAAAATTGGATTGACGACGAAGAAGGTGATGTTGTGTGTATATGTGTGTTGGGATTAGAAGGGAATTGTTCACTATGAGCTGTTACCGCCCAGACAAATTAATTCCGATCTCTATTGTGAACAATTGGAGAGATTACAACAAGCAATTGAGAGAGAACGACCAGAATTGAATAATAGAAGGGATATCGTCTTCTATCACGACAACGTCGACCACACACATCTTTGATGACTCGGCAAAAATTGCGAAAGCTTGCTAGCAAGTTTGGCATCCACCGAATAGTCCTGATATAGCACCCTCAGACTGTAATTTGTTTAGGTCTCTGAAAAACTCTCTTAACGGTATAAAGCGGACTTTGAAAGCGGCCTATGAAAATCACTTGAAGCAGTTTTTCGACCAGAAAACCCAGAAGTTCTATCGCAATGGAATTATGGCTTGCCCCAAACAATAGTAAAATATTATCGAAAATAATGGTGTATATTTGGTTTGAATAAATTGATTATAATATTCTAAGAAAACTTGAATTTTACTAAAAAACGCCAAGAATATTTTTCCACATTCAATATATTGTTTATTTTGTCTGGATTTAGCTGACGCACTCTGTATATGATTCCATTTGAAAAATAAAATTGACTTTCATTTGTCCTTGACGTTTCCTCCCAAGATCAGATTGATAAGAATAGTAAGTATATCTTGTTACGTCCCAAGGTACCCCCTCCTCCTTCTCTCTTTTTCTATCACTCTTCTATTTCGCTCTCCCTTCCTTACACTCTGCTTTTATCCCGGTAATCGCCTGTTGACATCGTACCGTTTCTTCCAAATTATAACTTTAGTTGTAGTCTCGACCGTATCGTTGCTATATTTTNCATTCGAAATGGCAACAAGTTATCGAACAAAACGGTGCATATTTGACCTAAATCGGATCTTTGTAACTATGTTAAATAAAGCCTCCAATTTGATACAAAAATAACGGATTACTTTTTACTGGACCTTATATATTTTTACGTCCCGAGGTACTCCCGGAACCCCCTCCTCCTCCTACCTTTTTCTATCACACTTCTATTTTCTCTTCTCCCTTCCCTACACTCTTCTTTCATCCCGGTAGTCGCCTGTTGACATGGTACCGTTTCTTCAAAATTATAACTTTAGTTTTAGTCCCGACAGTATCGTTGCTATATTTCGTATCATTAAAATAATTCACACCTTCTACCTACCGTTTTTTGAGCTTATTAAATTCAATTAATATAGATCCGGCAGTCACTGCCGCTGAATAGCTGAAGTATTGCCCCACCGATCACAATGTTATGCGATTTTTTTTTTTAACATTACGTACTATTTAGATAAACTAAATTTTTTTCGCTCCGTGAGAACGGATGTGCATGATCCGTTTCGTGCCCTATCTTTATAAACCTGAGAACGGATGTGCATGATTCGTGTCGTGCCCTATTTTTATAAACCTGAGAACACCGTAGACCACCAAGTCTGTTGACGTTCCCACCAAAAATGCAAACTACACAGTTACAGAAGAAAGAGGGAGTCCAAGACGAACGTATAAATAAGGGCCCCGTCTTTAGGAGAGT
The DNA here is from genome assembly GCF_001313825.1 of Dinoponera quadriceps. Classification (NCBI taxonomy): domain Eukaryota; kingdom Metazoa; phylum Arthropoda; class Insecta; order Hymenoptera; family Formicidae; genus Dinoponera; species Dinoponera quadriceps. The sequence goes on along the minus strand of NW_014555187.1, from coordinate 32,578 downwards.
CAGTACCAACCATTCAGTCAGTACCAACCATTCAGTCAGTACCAACCATTCAGTCAGTACCAATCATTCAGTCAGTACCAATCATTCAGTCAATACCAACTCTCAGTCTTTTAACGTCAGTGCGGTCTGCAAATTTTACTGACTTCGTCGTCAACGAGTCAGTCGCGAGTCGGAGTGAAAATTCTCTCAGTGTCCATCTCGTTTTAAGAAAAGCACCTCAGCCAAGGTGGTACGACGCTACCAATAAAAACAAACGACGGACGAATCTCTGCCCTGCAACCAGGCTCCTTCTTTTCTCTACAACAAGGTAGATGCTCTATCTATTGAATAATACCGACGACTTCGTGCGCACAACCGACTTCATAATTTATACGTTGCCATCTCGATTTAATTTATTCGAATTGCGCGAGAACACAATAAATTATATTGTTTATTTTGTTCCCATTTATTTTGTTTCCGTTTCTTTCATTAAATAATCCTTTTCATTCCGGGATTCTACCACAGAACCACGCGTAAATCTTCCCACTCTCCCCC